>NW_026870139.1:270000-275000 GCF_963584025.1 Labrus mixtus
ATGCAGGGTCGGGCCTCGTTAGTACTTGGATGGGAGACCGCCTGTGGAATACCAAATGCTGTAAGCTGTTTCATTTTTTTGATCATATTTTTTTTTTTTTATCATATAGAGACATATTCACATGTCCAAAAATTCAGCCAGAATCAAGGGCATGACATCTTAAAAGGCCCCTTTCTGCACACAATAATGGCTTACGGCCAAACCACCCTGAACTCGTCCGATCTTGGAAGCTAAGCAGGGTAGGGCCTGGTTAGTACTTGGATGGGAGACCGCCTGGGAATACCAGACGCTGTAAGCTTTTTTTATTTTTTTGATCATATGTTTTTTTTTTATCATAGAGAGACATATTCACATGTCCAAAAATTCAGACAGAATCAAGGGCATGACATCTTTAAAAGGCCCCTGTCTGCAGACAATAATGGCTTACGGCCATACCACCCTGAACACGCCCGATCTCGTTCGATCTCAGAAGCTAAGCAGGGTCAGGCCTGGTTAGTACTTGGATGGGAGGCCGCCTGGGAATACCAGGTGCTGTAAGCTTTTTCATTTTTTTGATCATGTTTTTTTTATCATATAGAGACATATTCACATGTCCAAAAATTCAGCCAGAATCAAGGGCATGACATCTTTAAAAGGCCCCTGTCTGCACACAATAATGGCTTACGGCCATACCACCCTGAACACGCCTGATCTCGTCCGATCTCGGAAGCTAAGCAGGGTCGGGCCTGGTTAGTACTTGGATGGGAGACCGCCTGGGAATACCAGATGCTGTAAGCTTTTTCATTTTTTTGATCATATGTTTTTTTTTATCATATAGAGACATATTCACATGTCCAAAAATTCAGCCAGAATCAAGGGCATGATATCTTTAAAAGGCCCCTTTCTGCACACAATAATGCCTTACGTCCATACCACCCTGAACACGCCCGATCTCAGAAGCAAAGCAGGGTCGGGCCTGGTTAATACTTGGATGGGAGACCGCCTAGGAATACCAGGTGCTGTAAGCTGTTTCATTTTTTTGATCATGTGTTTTTTTTTTATCATAGAGAGACATATTCACATGTCCAAAAATTCAGCCAGAATCAAGGGCATGACATCTTTAAAAGGCCCCTGTCTGCACACAATAATGGCTTACGGCCATACCACCCTGAACACGCCCGATCTCGTCCGATCTCGGAAGCTAAGCAGGGTCGGGCCTGGTTAGTACTTGGATGGGAGACAGCCTGTGGAATACCAAATGCTGTAAGCTGTTTCATTTTTTTGATCATATGTTTTTTTTTTATCATATAGAGACATATTCACATGTCCAAAAATTCAGCCCGAATCAAGGGCATGACATCTTTAAAAGGCCCCTTTCTGCACACAATAATGGCTTACGGCCAAACCACCCTGAACTCGTCCGATCTTGGAAGCTAAGCAGGGTCGGGCCTGGTTAGTACTTGGATGGGAGACCGCCTGGGAATACCAGACGCTGTATGCTTTTTTTATTTTTTTGATCATATGTTTTTTTTTATCATAGAGAGACATATTCACATGTCCAAAAATTCAGCCAGAATCAAGGGCATGACATCTTTAAAAGGCCCCTTTCTGCACACAATAATGGCTTACAGCCATACCACCCTGAACACGCCCAATCTCGTCCGATCTCGGAAGCTAAGCAGGGTCGGGCCTGGTTAGTACTTGGATGGGAGACCGCCTGGGAATACCAGGTGCTGTAAGCTTTTTCATTTTTTTGATCATATGTTTTTTTTATCATATAGAGACATATTCACATG
The DNA here is from genome assembly GCF_963584025.1 of Labrus mixtus. Lineage (NCBI taxonomy): Eukaryota > Metazoa > Chordata > Actinopteri > Labriformes > Labridae > Labrus > Labrus mixtus. Next base: position 271,776 of record NW_026870139.1, read on the forward strand.
TCCAAAAATTCAGCCAGAATCAAGGGCATGACATCTTTAAAAGGCCCCTTTCTGCACACAATAATGGCTTAAGGACATACCACCCTGAACTTGTCCGATCTTGGAAGCTAAGCAGTGTCTGGCCTGGTTAGTACTTGGATGGGAGACCGCCTGGGAATACCAGGTGCTGTAAGCTTTTTCATTTTTTTTGATCATATGTTCTTTTTTTATCATATAGAGACATATTCACATGTCCAAAAATTCAGCCAGAATCAAGGGTATGAGATCTTTAAAAGGCCCCTGTCTGCACACAATAACAGCTTACGGCCATACCACCCTGAACACGCCTGATCTCGTCCGATCTCGGAAGCTATGCAGGGTCGGGCCTGGTTAGTACTTGGATGGGAGACCGCCTGGGAATACCAGGTGCTGTAAGCTTTTTCATTTTTTTGATCATATGTTTTTTTTTTTATCATATAGAGACATATTCACATGTCCAAAAATTCAGCCAGAATCAAGGGCATAACATCTTTAAAAGTCCCCTGTCTGCACACAATAATGGCTTACGGCCATACCACCCTTAACACGACCCATCTCGTCCCATCTCGTCCCATCTCGGAAGCTAAGCAGGGTCGTGCCTGGTTAGTAATTGAATGGGAGACCGCCTGGGAATACCAGATGCTGTAAGCTTTTTTTATTTTTTTGATCATATGTTTTTTTTTTTTCATAGAGAGAAATATTCACATGTCCAAAAATTCAGCCAGAATCAAGGGCATGACATCTTTAAAAGGCCCCTGTCTGCAGACAATAATGGCTTACGGCCATACCACCCTGAACACGCCCGATCTCGTTCGATCTCAGAAGCTAAGCAGGTTAAGGCCTGGTTAGTACTTGGATGGGAGACCGCCTGGGAATACCAGGTGCTGTAAGCTTTTTCATTTTTTTGATCATGTTTTTTTTTATCATATAGAGACATATTCACATGTCCAAAAATTCAGCCAGAATCAAGGGCATGACATCTTTAAAAGGCCCCTGTCTGCACACAATAATGGCTTACGGCCATACCACCCTGAACACGCCCGATCTCGTTCGATCTCAGAAGCTAAGCAGGGTCGGGCCTGGTTAGTACTTGGATGGGAGACCGCCTGGGAATACCAGGTGCTGTAAGCTTTTTAATTTTTTTTGATCATATGATTTTTTTTTATCATATAGAGACATATTCACATGTCCAAAAATTCAACCAGAATCAAGGGCATGACATCTTTAAAAGGCCCCTTTCTGCACACAATAATGGCTTACGGTCATACCACCCTGAACTCGTCCGATCTCGTCCGATCTCGGAAACTAACCAGGGTAGTGCCTGGTTAGTACTTGGATGGGAGACCGCCTGTGGAATACCAGGTGCTGTAAGTTTTTTCATTTTTTTGATCATATGTTTTTTTTTTTATCATATAGAGACATATTCACATGTCCAAAAATTCAGCCAGAATCAAGGGCATGACATCTTTAAAAGGCCCTTTTCTGCACACAATAATGGCTTACGGCCATACCACCCTGAACACGCCAGATCTCGTCCGATCTCGGAAGCTATGCAGGGTCGGGCCTCGTTAGTACTTGGATGGGAGACCGCCTGTGGAATACCAAATGCTGTAAGCTGTTTCATTTTTTTGATCATATGTTTTTTTTTTTATCATATAGAGACATATTCACATGTCCAAAAATTCAACCAGAATCAAGGGCATGACATCTTTAAAAGGCCCCTTTCTGCACACAATAATGGCTTACGGTCATACCACCCTGAACTCGTCCGATCTCGTCCGATCTCGGAAACTAACCAGGGTAGTGCCTGGTTAGTACTTGGATGGGAGACCGCCTGTGGAATACCAGATGCTGTAAGCTGTTTAATTTTTTTGATCATATGTTTTTTTTTTATCATAGAGAGACATATTCACATGTCCAAAAATTCAGCCAGAATCAAGGGCATGACATCTTTAAAAGGCCCCTTTCTGCACACAATAATGGCTTACGGCCATACCACCCTGAACACGCCCGATCTCGTTCGATCTCAGAAGCTAAGCAGGTTAAGGCCTGGTTAGTACTTGGATGGGAGACCGCCTGGGAATACCAGGTGCTGTAAGCTTTTTCATTTTTTTGATCATGTTTTTTTTTATCATATAGAGACATATTCACATGTCCAAAAATTCAGCCAGAATCAAGGGCATGACATCTTTAAAAGGCCCCTGTCTGCACACAATAATGGCTTACGGCCATACCACCCTGAACACGCCCGCTCTCCTTCGATCTCAGAAGCTAAGCAGGGTCGGGCCTGGTTAGTACTTGGATGGGAGACCGCCTGGGAATACCAGGTGCTGTAAGCTTTTTAATTTTTTTTTATCATATGATTTTTTTTTATCATATAGAGACATATTCACATGTCCAAAAATTCAGGCAGAATCAAGGGCATGACATGTTTAAAAGGCCCCTGTCTGCACACAATAATGGCTTACAGCCATACCACCCTGAACACGCCCGATCTTGTCTGATCTCAGAAACTAAGCAGGGTCGGGCCTGGTTAGTACTTGGATGGGAGACCGCCTGGGAATACCAGGTGCTGTAAGCTTTTTCATTTTTTTGATCATATGTTTTTTTTTATCATATAGAGACATATTCACAAGTCCAAAAATTCAGCCAGAATCAAGGGCATGACATCTTTAAAAGGCCCCTTTCTGCACACAATAATGGCTTACAGCCATACCACCCTGAACACGCCCGATCTCGTCCGATCTCAGAAGCTAAGCAGGGTCGGGCCTGGTTAGTACTTGGATGGGAGACCGCCTGGGAATACCAGGTGCTGTAAGTTTTTTCATTTTGTTTGATCATATGTTTTTTTTTATCTTATAGAGACATATTCACATGTCCAAAAATTCAGCCAGAATCAAGGGCATGACATCTTTAAAAGGCCCCTTTCTGCACACAATAATGGCTTACGGCCATACCACCCTGAACACGCCCGATCTCGTCCGATCTCGGAAGCTAAGCAGGGTCGGGCCTGGTTAGTACTTGGATGGGAGACCGCCTGGGAATACCAGGTGCTGTAAGCTTTTTCATTTTTTTTGATCATATGTTTTTTTTATCATATAGAGACATATTCACATGTCCAAAAATTCAGCCAGAATCAAGGGCATGACATCTTAAAAGGCCCCTTTCTGCACACAATAATGGCTTACGGCCAAACCACCCTGAACT
>NW_026870139.1:295000-297500 GCF_963584025.1 Labrus mixtus
CCCTGAACACGCCCGATCTCGTCCGATCTCGGAAGCTATGCAGGGTCGGGCCTCGTTAGTACTTGGATGGGAGACCGCCTGTGGAATACCAAATGCTGTAAGCTGTTTCATTTTTTTGATCATATTTTTTTTTTTTTATCATATAGAGACATATTCACATGTCCAAAAATTCAGCCAGAATCAAGGGCATGACATCTTAAAAGGCCCCTTTCTGCACACAATAATGGCTTACGGCCAAACCACCCTGAACTCGTCCGATCTTGGAAGCTAAGCAGGGTCGGGCCTGGTTAGTACTTGGATGGGAGACCGCCTGGGAATACCAGACGCTGTAAGCTTTTTTTATTTTTTTGATCATATGTTTTTTTTTTATCATAGAGAGACATATTCACATGTCCAAAAATTCAGACAGAATCAAGGGCATGACATCTTTAAAAGGCCCCTGTCTGCAGACAATAATGGCTTACAGCCATACCACCCTGAACACGCCCGATCTCGTTCGATCTCAGAAGCTAAGCAGGGTCAGGCCTGGTTAGTACTTGGATGGGAGGCCGCCTGGGAATACCAGGTGCTGTAAGCTTTTTCATTTTTTTGATCATGTTTTTTTTTATCATATAGAGACATATTCACATGTCCAAAAATTCAGCCAGAATCAAGGGCATGACATCTTTAAAAGGCCCCTGTCTGCACACAATAATGGCTTACGGCCATACCACCCTGAACACGCCTGATCTCGTCCGATCTCGGAAGCTAAGCAGGGTCGGGCCTGCTTAGTACTTGGATGGGAGACCGCCTGGGAATACCAGATGCTGTAAGCTTTTTCATTTTTTTGATCATATTTTTTTTTTTATCATATAGAGACATATTCACATGTCCAAAAATTCAGCCAGAATCAAGGGCATGATATCTTTAAAAGGCCCCTTTCTGCACACAATAATGCCTTACGTCCATACCACCCTGAACACGCCCGATCTCAGAAGCAAAGCAGGGTCGGGCCTGGTTAATACTTGGATGGGAGACCGCCTAGGAATACCAGGTGCTGTAAGCTGTTTCATTTTTTTGATCATGTGTTTTTTTTTTATCATAGAGAGACATATTCACATGTCCAAAAATTCAGCCAGAATCAAGGGCATGACATCTTTAAAAGGCCCCTTTCTGCACACAATAATGCCTTACGTCCATACCACCCTGAACACGCCCGATCTCAGAAGCAAAGCAGGGTCCGGCCTGGTTAGTACTTGGATGGGAGACCGCCTGGGAATACCAGGTGCTGTATGCTTTTTTTATTTTTTTGATCATATGTTTTTTTTTATCATAGAGAGACATATTCACATGTCCAAAAATTCAGCCAGAATCAAGGGCATGACATCTTTAAAAGGCCCCTTTCTGCACACAATAATGGCTTACGGCCATACCACCCTGAACACGCCCGATCTCGGAAGCTATGCAGGGTCGGGCCTGGTTAGTACTTGGATGGGAGACCGCCTGGGAATACCAGGTGCTGTAAGCTTTTTCATTTTTTTGATCATATGTTTTTTTTATCATATAGAGACATATTCACATGTCCAAAAATTCAGCCAGAATCAAGGGCATGACATCTTTAAAAGGCCCCTGTCTGCACACAATAATGGCTTACGGCCATACCACCCTGAACACGCCTGATCTCGTCCGATCTCGGAAGCTAAGCAGGGTAGGGCCTGGTTAGTACTTGGATGGGAGACCGCCTGGGAATACCAGGTGCTGTAAGTTTTTTCATTTTTTTGATCATATGTTTTTTTTTTATCATATAGAGACATATTCACATGTCCAAAAATTCAGCCAGAATCAAGGGCATGACATCTTTAAAAGGCCCCTTTCTGCACACAATAATGGCTTAAGGACATACCACCCTGAACTTGTCCGATCTTGGAAGCTAAGCAGCGTCTGGCCTGGTTAGTACTTGGATGGGAGACCGCCTGGGAATACCAGGTGCTGTAAGCTTTTTCATTTTTTTTGATCATATGTTCTTTTTTTATCATATAGAGACATATTCACATGTCCAAAAATTCAGCCAGAATCAAGGGTATGAGATCTTTAAAAGGCCCCTGTCTGCACACAATAACAGCTTACGGCCATACCACCCTGAACACGCCTGATCTCGTCCCATCTCAGAAGCTAAGCAGGGTCGTGCCTGGTTAGTAATTGAATGGGAGACCGCCTGGGAATACCAGATGCTGTAAGCTTTTTTTATTTTTTTGATCATATGTTTTTTTTATCATAGAGAGACATATTCACATGTCCACAAATTCAGCCAGAATCAAGGGCATGACATCTTTAAAAGGCCCCTGTCTGCACACAATAATGGCTTACGGCCATACCACCCTGAACACGCCCGATCTCGTCCGATTTCGGAAGCTAAGCAGGGTCGGGACTGGTTAGTACTTGGATCGGAGACCACCTGGGAATACCAGGTGGTGTAAGCGTTTTCATTTTTTTGATCATATGTTATTTTTTATCATATAAA
>NW_026870139.1:302500-317500 GCF_963584025.1 Labrus mixtus
TTCACATGTCCAAAAATTCAGCCAGAATCAAGGGCATGACATCTTTAAAAGGCCCCTTTCTGCACACAATAATGGCTTAAGGACATACCACCCTGAACTTGTCCGATCTCGGAAGCTAAGCAGCGTCTGGCCTGGTTAGTACTTGGATGGGAGACCGCCTGGGAATACCAGGTGCTGTAAGCTTTTTCATTTTTTTTGATCATATGTTCTTTTTTTATCATATAGAGACATATTCACATGTCCAAAAATTCAGCCAGAATCAAGGGCATGAGATCTTTAAAAGGCCCCTTTCTGCACACAATAACAGCTTACGGCCATACAACCCTGAACACGCCTGACCTCGTCCGATCTCGGAAGCTAAGCAGGGTCGGGCCTGGTTAGTACTTGGATGGGAGACCGCCTGGGAATACCAGGTGCTGTAAGCATTTTCATTTTTTTGATCATATGTTTTTTTTTATCATTTAGAGACATATTCACATGTCCAAAAATTCAGGCAGAATCAAGGGCATGACATCTTTAAAAGGCCCCTTTCTGCACACAATAATGGCTTACGGCCATACCACCCTGAACACGCCCGATCTCGTCTGATCTCAGAAGCTAAGCAGGGTCGGGCCTGGTTAGTACTTGGATGGGAGACCGCCTGGGAATACCAGGTGCTGTAAGCTTTTTCATTTCGTTTGATCATATGTTTTTTTTTAATCATATAGAGACATATTCACATGTCCAAAAATTCAGCCAGAATCAAGGGCATGACATCTTTAAAAGGCCCCTTTCTGCACACAATAATGGCTTACGGCCATACCACCCTGAACACGCCCGATCTCGTCCGATCTCGGAAGCTAAGCAGGGTCGGGCCTGGTTAGTACTTGGATGGGAGACCGCCTGGGAATACCAGGTGCTGTAAGCTTTTTCATTTTTTTTGATCATGTGTTTTTTTTATCATATAGAGACATATTCACATGTCCAAAAATTCAGCCAGAATCAAGGGCATGACTTCTTTAAAAGGCCCCTCTCTGCACACAATAATGGCTTACGGCCATACCACCCTGAACACGCCTGATCTCGTCCGATCTCGGAAGCTAAGCAGGGTAGGGCCTGGTTAGTACTTGGATGGGAGACCGCCTGGGAATACCAGGTGCTGTAAGTTTTTTCATTTTTTTGATCATATGTTTTTTTTTTATCATATAGAGACATATTCACATGTCCAAAGATTCAGCCAGAATCAAGGGCATGACATATTTAAAAGGCCCCTTACTGCACACAATAATGACTTACGGCCATACCACCCTGAACACGCCCGATCTCGGAAGCTAAGCAGGGTCGGGCCTGGATAGTACTTGGATGGGAGACCGCCTGGGAATACCAGGTGCTGTAAGGTTTTTCATTTTTTTGATCATATGTTTTTTTTTTATCATATAGAGACATATTCACATGTCCAAAAATTCAGCCAGAATCAAGGGCATGACATCTTTAAAAGGCCCCTGTCTGCACACAATAATGACTTACGGCCATACCACCCTGAACACGCCTGATCTCGTCCGATCTCGGAAGCTAAGCAGGGTAGGGCCTGGTTAGTACTTGGATGGGAGACCGCCTGGGAATACCAGGTGCTGTAAGTTTTTTCATTTTTTTGATCATATGTTTTTTTTTTATCATATAGAGACATATTCACATGTCCAAAAATTCAGCCAGAATCAAGGGCATGACATCTTTAAAAGGCCCCTTTCTGCACACAATAATGGCTTAAGGACATACCGCCCTGAACTTGTCCGATCTCGGAAGCTAAGCAGCGTCTGGCCTGGTTAGTACTTGGATGGGAGACCGCCTGGGAATACCAGGTGCTGTAAGCTTTTTCATTTTTTTTGATCATATGTTCTTTTTTTATCATATAGAGACATATTCACATGTCCAAAAATTCAGCCAGAATCAAGGGCATGAGATCTTTAAAAGGCCCCTTTCTGCACACAATAACAGCTTATGGCCATACAACCCTGAACACGCCTGATCTCGTCCGATCTCGGAAGCTAAGCAGGGTCGGGCCTGGTTAGTACTTGGATGGGAGACCGCCTGGGAATACCAGGTGCTGTAAGCATTTTCATTTTTTTGATCATATGTTTTTTTTTATCATATAGAGACATATTCACATGTCCAAAAATTCAGGCAGAATCAAGGGCATGACATCTTTAAAAGGCCCCTTTCTGCACACAATAATGGCTTACGGCCATACCACCCTGAACACGCCCGATCTCGTCTGATCTCAGAAGCTAAGCAAGGTCGGGCCTGGTTAGTACTTGGATGGGAGACCGCCTGGGAATACCAGGTGCTGTAAGCTTTTTCATTTTGTTTGATCATATGTTTTTTTTTAATCATATAGAGACATATTTACATGTCCAAAAATTCAGCCAGAATCAAGGGCATGACATCTTTAAAAGGCCCCTTTCTGCACACAATAATGGCTTACGGCCATACCACCCTGAACACGCCCGATCTCGTCCGATCTCGGAAGCTAAGCAGGGTCGGGCCTGGTTAGTACTTGGATGGGAGACCGCCTGGGAATACCAGGTGCTGTAAGCTTTTTCATTTTTTTTGATCATGTGTTTTTTTTATCATATAGAGACATATTCACATGTCCAAAAATTCAGCCAGAATCAAGGGCATGACTTCTTTAAAAGGCCCCTCTCTGCACACAATAATGGCTTACGGCCATACCACCCTGAACACGCCTGATCTCGTCCGATCTCGGAAGCTAAGCAGGGTAGGGCCTGGTTAGTACTTGGATGGGAGACCGCCTGGGAATACCAGGTGCTGTAAGTTTTTTCATTTTTTTGATCATATGTTTTTTTTTTATCATATAGAGACATATTCACATGTCCAAAGATTCAGCCAGAATCAAGGGCATGACATCTTTAAAAGGCCCCTTTCTGCATACAATAATGGCTTACGGCCATACCACCCTGAACACGCCCGATCTCGTCCGATCTCGGAAGCTAAGCAGGGTAGGGCCTGGTTAGTACTTGGATGGGAGACCACCTGGGAATACCAGGTGCTGTAAGCGTTTTCATTTTTTTGATCATATGTTTTTTTTTTATCATATAGAGACATATTCACATGTCCAAAAATTCAGCCAGAATCAAGGGCATGACATCTTTAAAAGGCCCCTGTCTGCACACAATAATGGCTTATGGCCATACCACCCTGAACACGCCTGATCTTGTCCGATCTCGGAAGCTAAGCAGGCTAGGGCCTGGTTAGTACTTGGATGGGAGACCGCCTGGGAATACCAGGTGCTGTAAGCTTTTTCATTTTTTTGATCATATGTTTTTTTTTTATCACATAGAGACATATTCACATGTCCAAAAATTCAGCCAGAATCAAGGGCATGACATCTTTAAAAGGCCCCTTTCTGCACACAATAACGGCTTACGGCCATACCACCCTTAACACGCCCGATCTCGTCCGATCTCGGAAACTAAGTAGGGTCGTGCCTGGTTAGTACTTGGATGGGAGACCGCCTGGGAATACCAGACGCTGTAAGCTTTTTCATTTTTTTGATCATATGTTTTTTTTTTATCATATAGAGACATATTCACATGTCCAAAAATTTAGCCAGAATCAAGGGCATGACATCTTTAAATGGCCCCTTTCTGCACACAATAATGGCTTCCGGCCATACCACCCTGAACACGCCCAATCTCGTCCGATCTCGGAAGCTATGCAGGGTCGGGCCTGGTTAGTACTTGGATGGGAGACCGCCTGGGAATACCAGGTGCTGTAAGCTTTTTCATTTTTTTGATCATATGTTTTTTTTTATCATATAGAGACATATTCACATGTCCAAAAATTCAGCCAGAATCAAGGGCATGACATCTTTAAAAGGCCCCTTTCTGCACACAATAATGGCTTACGGCCATACCACCCTGAACACGCCCGATCTCATCCGATCTCGGAAGCTAAGCAGGGTCGGGCCTGCTTAGTACTTGGATGGGAGACCGCCTGGGAATATCAGGTGCTGTAAGCTTTTTCATTTTGTTTGATCATATGTTTTTTTTTATCATATAGAGACATATTCACATGTCCAAAAATTCAGCCAGAATCAAGGGCATGACATCTTTAAAAGGCCCCTTTCTGCACACAATAATGGCTTACGGCCATACCACCCTGAACAAGCCCGATCTCGTCCGATCTAGGAAGCTAAGCAGGGTCGGGCCTGGTTAGTACTTGGATGGGAGACCGCCTGGGAATAACAGGTGCTGTAAGCTCTTTCATTTTTTTGATCATATGTTTTTTTTTTATCATATAGAGACATATTCACATGTCCAAAAATTCAGCCAGAATCAAGGGCATGACATCTTTAAAAGGCCCCTTTCTGCACACAATAATGGCTTACGGTCATACCACCCTGAACTCGTCCGATCTCGTCCGATCTCGGAAACTAAGCAGGGTCGTGCCTGGTTAGTACTTGGATGGGAGACCGCCTGTGGAATACCAGATGCTGTAAGCTGTTTCATTTTTTTGATCATTTGTTTTTTTTTTATCATAGAGAGACATATTCACATGTCCAAAAATTCAGCCAGAATCAAGGGCATGACATCTTTAAAAGGCCCCTTTCTGCACACAATAATGGCTTACGGCCATACCACCCTGAACACGCCCGATCTCGGAAGCTATGCAGGGTCGGGCCTCGTTAGTACTTGGATGGGAGACCGCCTGTGGAATATCAAATGCTGTAAGCTGTTTCATTTTTTTGATCAAATGTTTTTTTTTTATCATATAGAGACATATTCACATGTCCAAAAATTCAGCCAGAATCAAGGGCATGACATCTTTAAAAGGCCCCTGTCTGCATACAATAATGGCTTACGGCCATACCACCCTGAACACGCCCGATCTCGTCCGATCTCGGAAGCAAAGCAGGGTCGGGCCTGGTTAGTACTTGGATGGGAGACCACCTGGGAATACCAGGTGCTGTAAGCGTTTTCATTTTTTTGATCATATGTTTTTTTTTATCATATAGAGACATATTCACATGTCCAAAAATTTAGCCAGAATCAAGGGCATGATATCTTTAAAAGGCCCCTTTCTGCACACAATAATGGCTTACGGTCATACCACCCTGAACTCGTCCGATCTCGTCCGATCTCGGAAACTAAGCAGGGTCGTGCCTGGTTAGTACTTGGATGGGAGACCGCCTGTGGAATACCAGATGCTGTAAGCTGTTTCATTTTTTTGATCATTTGTTTTTTTTTTATCATAGAGAGACATATTCACATGTCCAAAAATTCAGCCAGAATCAAGGGCATGACATCTTTAAAAGGCCCCTTTCTGCACACAATAATGGCTTACGGCCATACCACCCTGAACACGCCCGATCTCGGAAGCTATGCAGGGTCGGGCCTCGTTAGTACTTGGATGGGAGACCGCCTGTGGAATATCAAATGCTGTAAGCTGTTTCATTTTTTTGATCAAATGTTTTTTTTTTATCATATAGAGACATATTCACATGTCCAAAAATTCAGCCAGAATCAAGGGCATGACATCTTTAAAAGGCCCCTGTCTGCACACAATAATGGCTTACGGCCATACCACCCTGAACACGCCCGATCTCGTCCGATCTCGGAAGCAAAGCAGGGTCGGGCCTGGTTAGTACTTGGATGGGAGACCACCTGGGAATACCAGGTGCTGTAAGCGTTTTCATTTTTTTGATCATATGTTTTTTTTTATCATATAGAGACATATTCACATGTCCAAAAATTCAGCCAGAATCAAGGGCATGACATCTTTAAAAGGCCCCTGTCTGCACACAATAATGGCTTATGGCCATACCACCCTGAACACGCCCAATCTCGTCCGATCTCGGAAGCTATGCAGGGTCGGGCCTGGTTAGTACTTGGATGGGAGACCGCCTGGGAATACCAGGTGCTGTAAGCTTTTTCATTTTTTTGATCATATGTTTTTTTTTATCATATAGAGACATATTCACATGTCCAAAAATTCAGCCAGAATCAAGGGCATGACATCTTTAAAAGGCCCCTTTCTGCACACAATAATGGCTTACGGCCATACCACCATGAACACGCCCGATCTCATCCGATCTCAGAAGCTAAGCAGGGTCGGGCCTGCTTAGTACTTGGATGGGAGACCGCCTGGGAATACCAAGTGCTGTAAGCTTTTTCATTTTGTTTGATCATATGTTTTTTTTTATCATATAGAGACATATTCACATGTCCAAAAATTCAGCCAGAATCAAGGGCATGACATCTTTAAAAGGCCCCTTTCTGCACACAATAATGGCTTACGGCCATACCACCCTGAACAAGCCCGATCTCGTCCGATCTCGGAAGCTAAGCAGGGTCGGGCCTGGTTAGTACTTGGATGGGAGACCGCCTGGGAATACCAGGTGCTGTAAGCTCTTTCATTTTTTTGATCATATGTTTTTTTTTTATCATATAGAGACATATTCACATGTCCTAAAATTCAGCCAGAATCAAGGGCATGACATCTTTAAAAGGCCCCTTTCTGCATACAATAATGGCTTACGGCCATACCACCCTGAACACGCCTGATGTCGTCCGATCTCGGAAGCTAAGCAGAGTAGGGCCTGGTTAGTACTTGGATGGGAGACAGCCTGGGAATACCAGGTGCTGTAAGTTTTTTCATTTTTTTAATCATATGTTTTTTTTTATCATATAGAGACATATTCACATGTCCAAAAATTCAGCCAGAATCAAGGGCATGACATCTTTAAAAGGCCCCTGTCTGCACACAATAATGGCTTACGGCCATACCACCCTGAACACGCCTGATCTCGTCAGATCTCGGAAGCTAAGCAGGGTAGGGCCTGGTTAGTACTTGGATGGGAGACCGCCTGGGAATACCAGGTGCTGTAAGCTTTTTCATTATTTTGATCATATGTTTTTTTTTTATCATATAGAGACATATTCACATGTCCAAAAATTCAGCCAGAATCAAGGGCATGACATCTTTAAAAGGCCCCTTTCTGCACACAATAACAGCTTACGGCCATACCACCCTTAACACGCCCGATGTCGTCCGATCTCGGAAACTAAGTAGGGTCGTGCCTGGTTAGTACTTGGATGGGAGACCGCCTGGGAATACCAGACGCTGTAAGCTTTTTCATTTTTTTGATCATATGTTTTTTTTTTATCATATAGAGACATATTCACATGTCCAAAAATTTAGCCAGAATCAAGGGCATGACATCTTTAAAAGGCCCCTTTCTGCACACAATAATGGCTTACGGCCATACCACCCTGAACACGCCCCTTTTGCTGTCAGAGTTTGTGTGGTACTGAAGGAGAGCTGACGTGTCAGTACTGAGCAGGACAGCTGGACTAATTTGTTTGTTTTTTGGATGCGCTTTGGATTTATTTAAATACCTCAGATTGTGAGTGAATGTCCCCCAGCAGTCACTGACTGTTAGGGGGATCGTTTTTCTTTTCACCTTTTTTTCCTGTTTTTTTTCCACAATTTTGTGAAGAATTTTTGTTTTTTGTGAATGTTTGCTCGTATGTCGCGAGCAAACTCACACGGACGGATCACAAAGATGATAGGACCACGGACTGGAGAGATGGAAAAAGGAAAAGAGAACGGACAACAACGTGAACAAACAAACATGGCACTGAAACAAAGGAATGGATTAAACGACAACGAGAAGAACGACGGACAAAAAGGACGGATGAAAACGGCAAATGAAACAGGGAACGGAATGGATGACGGAGAGAGAGGAAGAGAGATGAGCGGCGGGCTGATTGCTCCGCATGCAGAGAATGGGAGAGGTGGCGAGAGAGCAGAAAAAGAGGAAGCAAAAGTGTCTTTTGAGAGAAAACTAACACTAAACATTGAAATGGTGGGAGACAAAGTTCCTCTAAATCACGTCATGAGCAACATAAAAATGATCTGTGGGGGCCTGCTGGCGTGCAGAACCCTGGGACCTGAAAAACTGGAGGTGACGGTGAGCAACATTAAAGGAAAGGAAAGGCTGCTGGATGGATTTAAGATCGGAGAGACCAGAGTCGTGGCGAGAGAACTAAATAATGATGAACTGGTGGTGTCTTTTTTAAACCTGCCAGCGTATATCACAGATGAAGAAATAGTTTGGAAGCTGACGGGATGGGGAGTGAAACCGACATCACCAATAAAACGCAGAATGTGGCCTGGAACAATGATAGCTGACGGAACGAGGTTTGTCCGGGTCAGATTTAATGACCAGGTACAGTCACTCCCTTACTCCACAAAGTTTAACACTGTGATGGGGAACGAATACTTTAGAGTAATACATGATAGACAACAAAAAGTGTGCAGGATGTGCATCCAGCCGGGACACATCCTGGGAGAGTGTCCAGAATTTATGTGCCACAACTGTGGGGTGCAGGGACACTTTGCGCGAGAGTGCAGCGCGAACAGCACAAAATGCACAAACTGTAAAAAAAGAGAAAATGAATGTGAGTGTGAGAACGGAGAGGAAAGCAAGAACGAGGTGGAGGAGGTGTACGAGGATGAAGACGAGGCGGAGGAGGTGTACGAGGAGGAGGCGGAGGAGAAGGAGGTGATCGGAGCAAGCAGGAAGGAGATCAGAGAAGACGAGAACAGTGACGGAGAAATGGAGCAGAGCGGAGAGAGCGGAGGAGAACGGGCGTCAGAGTGCGAGCTGGAGACGCCGGAGCTGGCTGGAGAGGGAGGACAGCAGAAGCAGCGAAAAACGAGCGAGAGAGGGAAAAAAGGAGACGGAAGGGACGTGGCAGAAGACCCGGGGGTAAGCATGAGCACAGAGGGGAGGGAGATGCCTGAGAGTGGTGTTGGACAGGCGGGAGGGAGAAAAATCACGCTAAATAATACGGGTAAAAGCACCAGTCCCAATGAAACGGACAGCGAAATGGATGTGAGTGAACTGGCGAGTGCGCAAAAAAGACTAAGTCTTGGACAACGAAAAAAGTTGGTGAAAAAATTGAAATGTAAGGACAAATAATGACTGACAATAACCCCTGTAAATCAGTTTTTTTTGTTTTTATTTTTATGATAATGGCCTTTAATTTATTTTCGATAAACGTGAATGGACTAAGGAACAAAGAAAAAAGACATGCGATTCTTTCCTTGCAGAATGACGTTTTGTGCCTGCAGGAGACCAGGTGGGATGATTCCCTGGTGGAAGACATAAAAAAAGACTTTGTGGGCCATATTTTCTGCTCCAATGGCACGTCGAGGGCGAGAGGAGTGGCGGTTTTAGTCAAAACGGGTCGGGTAACAGGGGTAAATTTGGTTTATGGAGACAAAGAAGGAAGAATAATAGTAATAGACTGTGTGTATGAAACGAAAAATATAAGAATCATAAATATATATGCACCGAATGGAGAAAAAGAAAGGAAAACATTCTTCATTGCAATAAGCAAATGGTGGGAAAGGAATTGTATAATAATCGGTGACTTTAATGTGGCGATGACACCCACCGATGTGTCAAAAAATAATGTGTTTAAGGGGGATGTGAGCAGGGGGACACTTAAAGATATAATGATAACGAAACAATGCATTGATATTTGGAGATTGCTACATCCATGGGAGAGGGTGTTCTCCAGGAGACAAATTGTACTGAATAGATTAAAACAATCTAGAATAGATTATGCTTTGGTGACATGCGAGGTAGTGAGGTGGATTAAAGAAGTTGAATATAAAACTAATATGTGGAGCGATCACGCTGGAATAGAAATCACGTTTAGAAAAGAAACGAATGTACGTAAAGGAGGGATATGGTGCTTTAATGCAAGCTTGCTGGATGATGGAATGTTTGTGAAAAGTATGGAAAGATTGTTGAATGATGTGGGATATGAGTGGAATGAGAGTGAAGATATGAATGTGTGGTGGGATAGTGTAAAAGTCAGAATTTAAAAAAAGTGTATCAATTATAGTAAAGAGAAAAAGTGGAGAGAAAATAGAAAGGAAGAGAATTTGAGAAAACAACTAAGTGAGGAAATAGCATCGCTTGACAGTGTAGATAATGTAGATGTCGAAAAATACATACATTTAAAAGAACAGTTGGGAGTGATTGAACTTAAAAAGAGTAGGGGTGCAGCCATTAGGAGTAAAATACAATATATGTATGAGGGGGAGAGGAGTACAGCCTTTTTTTTAGGTCTGGAAAAACAAAAACAAAAAAGAACAGAAATAAACGAATTATTAAATGAAGCAGGTAAAAGTGTGACAGATAAAAAGGGAATTTTAGAAATAGTAAAGGGCTATTATGAAAGCCTGTTTTCGAGACAGGAGTGTGATAGCGTGAGTGTGAACAGAGCTTTGGGTGCCTTAAAGAAAA
Organism: Labrus mixtus; assembly: GCF_963584025.1. Taxonomy (NCBI): domain Eukaryota; kingdom Metazoa; phylum Chordata; class Actinopteri; order Labriformes; family Labridae; genus Labrus; species Labrus mixtus. The sequence goes on from NW_026870139.1 coordinate 312,825, forward strand.
AACTAAGCGAGGACGATAAAATGTGGTGTGATTGTGAGTTTACAGAGGGAGAAATCAGAAGTGCTTTAGAGGGGTTAAACAAAAACAAAAGTCCTGGGAGCGATGGCCTAACTGCAGAATTCTACCAAGCTTTCAAAGAGCAGCTGGTGCCCTTGGTGAACAAATTGAGTAAATATATGGAAAAAGTGAAACATATACCAAAAAGTTTAGGGGAAGGGGTGGTTACTATTTTTTACAAAAACAAGGGGGACAATAAAAATCTGGACAACTACAGACCAATCAGCCTACTCAACACAGACTACAAAATCATAGCGAAAACAATAGCCAATAGAATCAGGGAGGTAATAGGAACAATCATAGAACAAACACAATCATACAGTATACCAAACAGAGACATAGCAGACTCAATCATTTCAATAAAACAGACGGTCAGGGATATGGAAGGGGAGGGGGGAATATGGCTAGGGATAGATTTAAATAAAGCTTTTGACAGAGTAGATCACGGGTTCATGGGGAAGGTGTTAGAGAAGTTTGGATTCGGGGAGAGAATGAGAGAATGGATAAATATGTTGTATACAGGAGCGGAAAGCAAGATAAAATGTAACGGGGAACTAACTGATTCTTTTAAAATATCAAGGTCAGTGAGACAAGGATGTCCGATGTCAGCGCTGTTGTACAGCTTGGTAGCAGAGCCGCTGGCAGCACTGATATCGGAAGACGTAAACATAAAAGGTATAGGTAAGGAAAACGTAAAAATAATACAGTATGCAGATGACGTGAATATAATGGTAAAAGGAGAGGAGGATATAGAATTGATCTTAAAACATGTACAAACTTATGAAAGAGCATCTGGGGCAAAAGTAAATGAAAATAAGTCAGAAATGATGTTACTAGGTAAGGAATCCAATCTAGTTAATAAGTGGGGATTTAAAACGGTGTGTGAGAGAAGAAAAGTGTTGGGAGTGAATATGGGGAAAAATGAGAATGAATGTGATGATGTAACATGGATAGAGGTGGTGGGTAAAATTAAAAAAACATTGAATTTGTGGAAAGCGGGGGGTCTATTGTTGAGAGGAAGGGTAGCCGTAACAAATGCTCTCGTGTTGTCCAAAGTGAATCATGCGCTGAGTACTTGTACGCTTCCGGACTGGGCCTTTAAGGAGATTTCAAAGACCATTAGGGACTTTATTTGGAAAAACAAAGCAGCGAGTATAGCTCACAAAACAATAATAGGGGCTAAAGATCAGGGGGGGCTAGCTTTGATTGATTTACTTACAAAAAAAGTAGCACTAAGAGTCAAATTGATAGGCAAATTTATGGACCAGAACCGGAACGTAGTTTGGAAAAACCACTTCAAACAATATCTGTGCAGTTTTGGACTCTACAACGAGGACAACCTGTACCAGATCAATAACCCGGATTCATTTAAACACTTGCCACGGTTTTTCCAGGAAGTACTCAGTGCGTGGTATCAGGTTTCATCCTGGACTGTACCAGAGTGCGGAACGAGAGGGTCAGTGCTACGACTGCCCTTCCTCTCGAGCCCGTATTTTAAAAATGGGGAGAGGGTAATTAAGTGTGAAGCTATGTCGAAAGCGGGATATATTAGAATAAGGGATTTACTGAACTGTGGGGGGGATTTTGATTTGCAAATGGTGGTGAGGGGTTTAAAAAATAAAGGGTGTGTGTGCAGAAAGGATGTGATTGAGGGAGTGTTTGCAAATGTAAAATTGTCTTTGTCGAGCGAATGGGAAAAATTAATCAAAGAGAAGGAGGGAGTGATGCAGGACGATGTGGGGGGGATCTCCCTGTGCCTAGGGGAGAAGAAACACAACATTACAGATGTCACTACAAAAATTTGGTATAGGTGCGCAATCACACATAGAATACAGAAACCCACATCCGAAGTAAAATGGACAGACACATACCCGGACATAACAAGCAACATGATATGGAAGAACATTAACATTCCGCATACACCACATGCAATATTTGACCTAGATTTCAAACTGAGGCACAGGAGGATCTTCACCTGCATCGTCCTGCATCAGATCCATAAGGAGAGGTATGAAAGAAAGTGTTGTGTATGTGAAAGTACGGATGAGGATTTAATACATTTGTTTGTTACGTGTGGGGAATTGGTTTATTTTTGGGGAAAAATAAGAGAAATGTTGGGGAAATGCAGTAAGAATGAGTGTTGGAATGAAAGGGGGTGGGAATTGTCGGTGTTGTTGGGGGTGGGAACAAAACAAAAAAATCACAATGTAATGAATATAATTTTGGCTTTTGCAAGAAAAGCGGTTTTTAACAGAAGGAATTATGCACTGTATGAAAGTGAGAAAATGAATGTGTGGAGAATGTTTGTGAATGAATGGAAAGCACATCTTAAATTGTTGTACATAGCGAATGAGAGTGAGTTTGTGAGAATGTTTGTGGAAGGTGCGAATGTGTGTAGAGTAAATGAGGAGGGAATTTTGTGGGATGTCTAAATTATTTTGTTTTTGTTTTTTTGGTACGAGGGCTTCTTTTTTGGTCATGGGGAAAATGGGTGATTTGATTTGGGGTTTTTTTTTTCTCAGTGGTTTTTTGTGAATACTGTGGGGTTTTTGTATGTTTTTGTGGTTTGTTTTCAGAGGGGTGTTTGCTTTGGGGGAGGGACTCAGAAGAGTTGTCATGAGTTGGGGGTATCAGGGGTGGTTTGAGTTTTTTTTCTGATGCTATGTTTTTATTGTTTTTAGGGTGCCGTTTGCGTCAGAGGGGAGGTTTAATTTAGAGGGTGTATGTATTGTAATAGCATTTGTTGTAAATGATGTGAAAGAATTATAAATGTTTTTGTAATTTTGATAATAAAAGATAAAAAAAAAAAAAAAAAACACGCCTGATCTCGTCTGATCTCGGAAGCTAAGCAGGGTCGGGCCTGGTTAGTACTTGGATGGGAGACCGCCTGGGAATACCAGGTGCTGTAAGCTTTTTCATTTTTTTCTATCATATGTTTTTTTTATCATATAGAGACATATTCACATGTCCAAAAATTCAGCCAGAATCAAGGGCATGACATCTTTAAAAGGCCACTCTCTGCACACAATAATGGCTTAAGGCCATACCACCCTGAACACGCCTGATCTCGTCCGATCTCGGAAGCTAAGCAGGGTATGGCCTGGTTAGTACCTGGATGGGAGACCGCCTGGGAATACCAGGTGCTGTAAGTTTTTTCATTTTTTTGATCATATGTTTTTTTTTTATCATATAGAGACATATTCACATGTCCAAAAATTCAGCCAGAATCAAGGGCATGACATCTTTAAAAGGCCCCTTTCTGCATACAATAATGGCTTACGGCCATACCACCCTGAACACGCCCGATCTCGTCCGATCTCGGAAGCTAAGCAGGGTCGGGCCTGGTTAGTACTTGGATGGGAGACCGCCTGGGAATACCAGGTGCTGTAAGCTTTTTCATTTTTTTTGATCATATGTTTTTTTTTATCATATAGAGACATATTCACATGTCCAAAAATTCAGCCAGAATCAAGGGCATGACATCTTTAAAAGGCCCCTGTCTGCACACAATAATGGCTTACGGCCATACCACCCTGAACACGCCTGATCTCGTCCGATCTCGGAAGCTAAGCAGGGTCGGGCCTGGTTAGTACTTGGATGGGAGACCGCCTGGGAATACCAGGTGCTGTAAGCTTCTTCATTTTTTTGATCATATGTTTTTTTTTTATCATATAGAGACATATTCACATGTCCAAAAATTCAGCCAGAATCAAGGGCATGATATCTTTAAAAGGCCCCTTTCTGCACACAATAATGCCTTACGTCCATACCACCCTGAACTCGTCCGATCTCAGAAGCAAAGCAGGGTCGGGCCTGGTTAGTAGTTGGATGGGAGACCGCCTGGGAATACCAGGTGCTGTAAGCTTTTTCATTTTTTTGATCATATGTTTTTTTTTTATCATATAGAGACATATTCACATGTCCAAAAATTCAGCCAGAATCAAGGGCATAACATCTTTAAAAGGCCCCTGTCTGCACACAATAATGGCTTACGGCCATACCACCCTTAACACGCCCGATCTCGTCCCATCTCGGAAGCTAAGCAGGGTCGGGCTGGTTAGTACTTGGATGGGAGACCACCTGGGAATACCAGGTGCTGTAAGCGTTTTCATTTTTTTGATCATATGTTTTTTTTTATCATATAGAGACATATTCACATGTCCAAAAATTCAGCCAGAATCAAGGGCATGACATCTTTAAAAGGCCCCTTTCTGCACACAATAACAGCTGACGGCCATACCACCCTGAACACGCCCGATCTCGGAAGCTAAGCAGGGTCGGGCCTGGTTAGTACTTGGATGGGAGACCGCCTGGGAATACCAGGTGCTGTAAGCTTTTTCATTTTTTTGATCATATGTTTTTTTTTATCATATAGAGACATATTCACATGTCCAAAAATTCAGCCAGAATCAAGGGCATGACATCTTTAAAAGGCCACTCTCTGCACACAATAATGGCTTAAGGCCATACCACCCTGAACACGCCTGATCTCGTCCGATCTCGGAAGCTAAGCAGGGTCGGGCCTGGTTAGTACTTGGATGGGAGACCGCCTGGGAATACCAGGTGCTGTAAGCTTTTTCATTTTTTTGATCATATGTTTTTTTTTTTTATCATATAGA
>NW_026870139.1:327500-345000 GCF_963584025.1 Labrus mixtus
TTTTGATCATATGTTTTTTTTATCATAGAGAGACATATTCACATGTCCACAAATTCAGCCAGAATCAAGGGCATGACATCTTTAGAAGGCCCCTGTCTGCACGCAATAATGGCTTACGGCCATACCACCCTGAACACGCCCGATCTCGGAAGCTAAGCAGGGTCGGGCCTGGTTAGTACTTGGATGGGAGACCACCTGGGAATACCAGGTGCTGTAAGCTTTTTCATTTTTTTGATCATATGTTTTTTTTTTTATCATATAGAGACATATTCACATGTCCAAAAATTCAGCCAGAATCAAGGGCATAACATCTTTAAAAGGCCCCTGTCTGCACACAATAATGGCTTACGGCCATACCACCCTTAACACGCCCGATCTAGTCCCATCTCGGAAGCTAAGCAGGGTCGGTCCTGGTTAATACTTGGATGGGAGACCGCCTGGGAATACCAGATGCTGTAAGCTTTTCTTATTTTTTTGATCATATGTTTTTTTTATCATAGAGAGACATATTCACATGTCCACAAATTCAGCCAGAATCAAGGGCATGACATCTTTAAAAGGCCCCTGTCTGCACACAATAATGGCTTACGGCCATAACACCCTGAACACGCCCGATCTCGTCCGATCTCGGAAGCTAAGCAGGGTCGGGCCTGGTTAGTACTTGGATGGGAGACCACCTTGGAATACCAGGTGCTGTAAGCGTTTTCATTTTTTTGATCATATGTTTTTTTTTATCATATAAAGACATATTCACATGTCCAAAAATTCAGCCAGAATCAAGGGCATGACATCTTTAAAAGGCCCCTGTCTGCACACAATAATGGCTTATGGCCATACCACCCTGAACACGCTTGATCTCGTCCGATCTCGGAAGCTAAGCAGGGTAGGGCCTGGTTAGTACTTGGATGGGAGACCGCCTGGGAATACCAGGTGCTGTAAGCTTTTTCATTTTTTTGATCATATGTTTTTTTTTTATCATATAGAGACATATTCACATGTCCAAAAATTCAGCCAGAATCAAGGGCATGACATCTTTAAAAGGCCCCTTTCTGCACACAATAACGGCTTACGGCCATACCACCCTTAACACGCCCGATCTCGTCCGATCTCGGAAACTAAGTAGGGTCGTGCCTGGTTAGTACTTGGATGGGAGACCGCCTGGGAATACCAGACGCTGTAAGCTTTTTCATTTTTTTTGATCATATGTTTTTTTTATCATATAGAGACATATTCACATGTCCAAAAATTCAGCCAGAATCAAGGGCATGACATCTTTAAAAGGCCCCTCTCTGCACACAATAATGGCTTATGGCCATACCACCCTGAACACGCCTGATCTCGTCCGATCTCGGAAGCTAAGCAGGGTAGGGCCTGGTTAGTACTTGGATGGGAGACCGCCTGGGAATACCAGGTGCTGTAAGCTTTTTCATTTTTTTGATCATATGTTTTTTTTTTATCATATAGAGACATATTCACATGTCCAAAAATTCAGCCAGAATCAAGGGCATGACATCTTTAAAAGGCCCCTTTCTGCACACAATAACGGCTTACGGCCATACCACCCTTAACACGCCCGATCTCGTCCGATCTCGGAAACTAAGTAGGGTCGTGCCTGGTTAGTACTTGGATGGGAGACCGCCTGGGAATACCAGACGCTGTAAGCTTTTTCATTTTTTTTGATCATATGTTTTTTTTATCATATAGAGACATATTCACATGTCCAAAAATTCAGCCAGAATCAAGGGCATGACATCTTTAAAAGGCCCCTCTCTGCACACAATAATGGCTTATGGCCATACCACCCTGAACACGCCTGATCTCGTCCGATCTCGGAAGCTAAGCAGGGTAGGGCCTGGTTAGTACTTGGATGGGAGACCGCCTGGGAATACCAGGTGCTGTAAGTTTTTTCATTTTTTTGATCATATGTTTTTTTTTTATCATATAGAGACATATTCACATGTCCAAAAATTCAGCCAGAATCAAGGGCATGACATCTTTAAAAGGCCCCTTTCTGCATACAATAATGGCTTACGGCCATACCACCCTGAACACGCCCGATCTCGTCCGATCTCGGAAGCTAAGCAGGGTCGGGCCTGGTTAGTACTTGGATGGGAGACCACCTGGGAATACCAGGTGCTGTAAGCATTTTCATTTTTTTGATCATATGGTTTTTTTTATCATATAGAGACATATTCACATGTCCAAAAATTCAGCCAGAATCAAGGGCATGACATCTTTAAAAGGCCCCTTTCTGCACACAATAATGGCTTACGGCCAAACCACCCTGAACTCGTCCGATCTTGGAAGCTAAGCAGGGTCGGGCCTGGTTAGTACTTGGATGGGAGACCGCCTGGGAATACCAGACGCTGTAAGCTTTTTTTATTTTTTTGATCATATGTTTTTTTTTTATCATAGAGAGACATATTCACATGTCCAAAAATTCAGCCAGAATCAAGGGCATGACATCTTTAAAAGGCCCCTGTCTGCAGACAATAATGGCTTACGGCCATACCACCCTGAACATGCCCGATCTCGTTCGATCTCAGAAGCTAAGCAGGGTCGGGCCGGGTTAGTACTTGGATGGGAGACCGCCTGGGAATACCAGGTGCTGTAAGCTTTTTCATTTTTTTGATCATGTTTTTTTTTATCATATAGAGACATATTCACATGTCCAAAAATTCAGCCAGAATCAAGGGCATGACATCTTTAAAAGGCCCCTCTCTGCACACAATAATGGCTTACGGCCACACCACCCTGAACACGCCTGATCTCGTCCGATCTTGGAAGCTAAGCAGGGTCGGGCCTGGTTAGTACTTGGATGGGAGACCACCTGGGAATACCAGGTGCTGTAAGTTTTTTCATTTTTTTGATCATATGTTTTTTTTTTTATCATATAGAGACATATTCACATGTCCAAAAATTCAGCCAGAATCAAGGGCATAACATCTTTAAAAGGCCCCTGTCTGCACACAATAATGGCTTACGGCCATACCACCCTTAACACGCCCGATCTCGTCCCATCTTGGAAGCTAAGCAGGGTCGGGCCTGGTTAGTACTTGAATGGGAGACCGCCTGGGAATACCAGATGCTGTAAGCTTTTTTTATTTTTTTGATCATATGTTTTTTTTATCATAGAGAGACATATTCACATGTCCACAAATTCAGCCAGAATCAAGGGCATGACATCTTTAAAAGGCCCCTGTCTGCATGCAATAATGGCTTACGGCCATACCACCCTGAACACGCCCGATCTCGGAAGCAAAGCAGGGTCGGGCCTGGTTAGTACTTGGATGGGAGACCACCTGGGAATACCAGGTGCTGTAAGCTTTTTCATTTTTTTGATCATATGTTTTTTTTTTTATCATATAGAGACATATTCACATGTCCAAAAATTCAGCCAGAATCAAGGGCATGACATCTTTAAAAGGCCCCTGTCTGCACACAATAATGGCTTATGGCCATACCACCCTGAACACGCTTGATCTCATCCGATCTCTGAAGCTAAGCAGGGTAGGGCCTGGTTAGTACTTTAATGGGAGACCGCCTGGGAATACCAGGTGCTGTAAGCTTTTTCATTTTTTTGATCATATGTTTTTTTTTTATCATATAGAGACATATTCACATGTCCAGAAATTCAGCCAGAATCAAGGGCATGACATCTTTAAAAGGCCCCTTTCTGCACACAATAATGGCTTACGGCCATACCACCCTGAACACGCCCGATCACGACCGATCTCGGAAGCTAAGCAGGGTCGGGCCTGGTTAGTACTTGGATGGGAGACCGCCTGGGAATACCAGGTGCTGTAAGCTTTTTCATTTTTTTGATCATATGTTTTTTTCTATCATATAGAGACATATTCACATGTCCAAAAATTCAGCCAGAATCAAGGGCATGACATCTTTAAAAGGCCCCTTTCTGCACACAATAATGGCTTACGGCCATACCACCCTGAACACGCCCTATCTCGTCCGATCTTAGAAGCTAAGCAGGGTGGGGCCTGGTTAGTACTTGGATGGGAGACCGCCTGGGAATACCAGGTGCTGTAAGTTTTTTCATTTTTTTGATCATATGTTTTTTTTTTATCATATAGAGACATATTCACATGTCCAAAAATTCAGCCAGAATCAAGGGCATGACATCTTTAAAAGGCCCCTTTCTGCATAAAATAATTGCTTACGGCCATACCACCCTGAACACGCCCGATCTCGTCCGATCTCGGAAGCTAAGCAGGGTCGGGCCTGGTTAGTACTTGGATGGGAGACCACCTGGGAATACCAGGTGCTGTAAGCGTTTTCATTTTTTTGATCATATGTTTTTTTTTATCATATAGAGACATATTCACATGTCCAAAAATTCAGCCAGAATCAAGGGCATGACATCTTTAAAAGGCCCCTGTCTGCACACAATAATGGCTTATGGCCATACCACCCTGAACACGCCTGATCTCGTCCGATCTCGGAAGCCAAGCAGGGTAGGGCCTGGTTAGTACTTGGATGGGAGACCGCCTGGGAATACCAGGTGCTGTAAGCTTTTTCATTTTTTTGATCATATGTTTTTTTTTTATCATATAGAGACATATTCACATGTCCACAAATTCAGCCAGAATCAAGGGCATGACATCTTTAAAAGGCCCCTTTCTGCACACAATAACGGCTTACGGCCATACCACCCTTAACACGCCCGATCTCGTCCGATCTCGGAAACTAAGTAGGGTCGTGCCTGGTTAGTACTTGGATGGGAGACCGCCTGGGAATACCAGATGCTGTAAAAGCTTTTTCATTTTTTTTGATCATATGTTTTTTTTATCATATAGAGACATATTCACATGTCCAAAAATTCAGCCAGAATCAAGGGCATGACATCTTTAAAAGGCCCCTGTCTGCACACAATAATGGCTTACGGCCATACCACCCTGAACACGCCCGATCTCGGAAGATAAGCAAGGTCAGGCCTGGTTAGTACTTGGATGGGAGACCGCCTAGGAATACCAGGTGCTGTAAGCTTTTTCATTTTTTTTGATCATATGTTCTTTTTTTATCATATAGAGACATATTCACATGTCCACAAATTCAGCCAGAATCAAGGGCATGACATCTTTAAAAGGCCCCTGTCTGCACACAATAATGGCTTACGGCCATACCACCCTGAACACGCCCGATCTCGTCCGATCTCGGAAGCTAAGCAGGGTCGGGCCTGGATAGTACTTGGATGGGAGACCACCTGGGAATACCAGGTGCTGGAAGCGTTTTCATTTTTTTGATCATATGTTTTTTTTTATCATATAGAGACATATTCACATGTCCAAAAATTCAGCCAGAATCAAGGGCATGACATCTTTAAAAGGCCCCTGTCTGCACACAATAATGGCTTATGGCCATACCACCCTGAACACTCCTGATCTCGTCCGATCTCGGAAGCTAAGCAGGGTAGGGCCTGTTTAGTACTTGGATGGGAGACCGCCTGGGAATACCAGGTGCTGTAAGCTTTTTCATTTTTTTGATCATATGTTTTTTTTTTATCATATAGAGACATATTCACATGTCCAAAAATTCAGCCAGAATCAAGGGCATGACATCTTTAAAAGGCCCCTTTCTGCACACAATAACAGCTTACGGCCATACCACCCTTAACACGCCCGATCTCGTCCGATCTCGGAAACTAAGTAGGGTCGTGCCTGGTTAGTACTTGGATGGGAGACCGCCTGGGAATACCAGACGCTGTAAGCTTTTTCATTTTTTTGATCATATGTTTTTTTTTTATCATATAGAGACATATTCACATGTCCAAAAATTTAGCCAGAATCAAGGGCATGACATCTTTAAAAGGCCCCTTTCTGCACACAATAATGGCTTACGGCCATACCACCCTGAACACGCCCGATCTCGTCCGATCTCGGAAGCCATGCAGGGTCGGGCCTGGTTAGTACTTGGATGGGAGACCGCCTAGGAATACCAGGTGCTGTAAGCTTTTTCATTTTTTTGATCATATATTTTTTTTTATCATATAGAGACATATTCACATGTCCAAAAATTCAGCCAGAATCAAGGGCATGACATCTTTAAAAGGCCCCTTTCTGCACACAATAATGGCTTACGGCCATACCACCCTGAACACGCCCGATCTCGTCTGATCTCAGAAGCTAAGCAGGGTTGGGCCTGGTTAGTACTTGGATGGGAGACCGCCTGGGAATACCAGGTGCTGTAAGCTTTTTCATTTTGTTTGATCATATGTTTTTTTTTATCATATAGAGACATATTCACATGTCCAAAAATTCAGCCAGAATCAAGGGCATGACATCTTTAAAAGGCCCCTCTCTGCACACAATAATGGCTTATAGCCATACCACCCTGAACACGCCTGATCTCGTCCGATCTCGGAAGCTAAGCCGGGTAGGGCCTGGTTAGTACTTGGATGGGAGACCGCCTGGGAATACCAGGTGCTGTAAGTTTTTTCATTTTTTTGATCATATGTTTTTTTTTTATCATATAGAGACATATTCACATGTCCAAAAATTCAGCCAGAATCAAGGGCATGACATCTTTAAAAGGCGCCTTTCTGCATACAATAATGGCTTACGGCCATACCACCCTGAACACGCCCGATCTCGGAAGCTAAGCAAGGTCAGGCCTGGTTAGTACTTGGATGGGAGACCGCCTGGGAATACCAGGTGCTGTAAGCTTTTTCATTTTTTTTTATCATATGTTTTTTTTTTTTCATATAGAGACATATTCACATGTCCAAAAATTCAGCCAGAATCAAGGGCATGACATCTTTAAAAGGCCCCTTTCTGCACACAATAATGACTTATGGCCATACCACCCTGAACACGCCCGATCTCGTCCGATCTCGGAAGCTAAGCAGGGTCAGGCCTGGTTAGTACTTGGATGGGAGACCGCCTGGGAATACCAGGTGCTGTAAGCTTTTTCATTTTTTTGATCATATGTTTTTTTTTTATCATATAGAGACATATTCACATGTCCACAAATTCAGCCAGAATCAAGGGCATGACATCTTTAAAAGGCCCCTTTCTGCACACAATAACGGCTTACGGCCATACCACCCTTAACACGCCCGATCTCGTCCGATCTCGGAAACTAAGTAGGGTCATGCCTGGTTAGTACTTGGATGGGAGACCGCCTGGGAATACCAGATGCTGTAAAAGCTTTTTCATTTTTTTTGATCATATGTTTTTTTTATCATATAGAGACATATTCACATGTCCAAAAATTCAGCCAGAATCAAGGGCATGACATCTTTAAAAGGCCCCTGTCTGCACACAATAATGGCTTACGGCCATACCACCCTGAACACGCCCGATCTCGGAAGCTAAGCAAGGTCAGGCCTGGTTAGTACTTGGATGGGAGACCGCCTGGGAATACCAGGTGCTGTAAGCTTTTTCATTTTTTTTGATCATATGTTCTTTTTTTATCATATAGAGACATATTCACATGTCCACAAATTCAGCCAGAATCAAGGGCATGACATCTTTAAAAGGCCCCTGTCTGCACACAATAATGGCTTACGGCCATACCATCCTGAACACGCCCGATCTCGTCTGATCTCGGAAGCTAAGCAGGGTCGGGCCTGGATAGTACTTGGATGGGAGACCACCTGGGAATACCAGGTGCTGTAAGCGTTTTCATTTTTTTGATCATATGTTTTTTTTATCATATAGAGACATATTCACATGTCCAAAAATTCAGCCAGAATCAAGGGCATGACATCTTTAAAAGGCCCCTGTCTGCACACAATAATGGCTTATGGCCATACCACCCTGAACAATCCTGATCTCGTCCGATCTCGGAAGCTAAGCAGGGTAGGGCCTGTTTAGTACTTGGATGGGAGACCGCCTGGGAATACCAGGTGCTGTAAGCTTTTTCATTTTTTTGATCATATGTTTTTTTTTTATCATATAGAGACATATTCACATGTCCAAAAATTCAGCCAGAATCAAGGGCATGACATCTTTAAAAGGCCCCTTTCTGCACACAATAACAGCTTACGGCCATACCACCCTTAACACGCCCGATCTCGTCCGATCTCGGAAACTAAGTAGGGTCGTGCCTGGTTAGTACTTGGATGGGAGACCGCCTCGGAATACCAGACGCTGTAAGCTTTTTCATTTTTTTGATCATATGTTTTTTTTTTATCATATAGAGACATATTCACATGTCCAAAAATTTAGCCAGAATCAAGGGCATGACATCTTTAAAAGGCCCCTTTCTGCACACAATAATGGCTTACGGCCATACCACCCTGAACACGCCCGATCTCGTCCGATCTCGGAAGCTATGCAGGGTCGGGCCTGGTTAGTACTTGGATGGGAGACCGCCTAGGAATACCAGGTGCTGTAAGCTTTTTCATTTTTTTGATCATATATTTTTTTTTATCATATAGAGACATATTCAGATGTCCAAAAATTCAGCCAGAATCAAGGGCATGACATCTTTAAAAGGCCCCTTTCTGCACACAATAATGGCTTACGGCCATACCACCTTGAACACGCACGATCTCGTCTGATCTCAGAAGCTAAGCAGGGTCGGGCCTGGTTAGTACTTGGATGGGAGACCGCCTGGGAATACCAGGTGCTGTAAGCTTTTTCATTTTGTTTGATCATATGTTTTTTTTTATCATATAGAGACATATTCACATGTCCAAAAATTCAGCCAGAATCAAGGGCATGACATCTTTAAAAGGCCCCTTTCTGCACACAATAATGGCTTACGGCCATACCACCCTGAACACGCCCGATCTCGTCTGATCTCGGAAGCTAAGCAGGGTCGGGCCTGGTTAGTACTTGGATGGGAGACCTCCTGGGAATACCAGGTGCTGTAAGCTTTTTCATTTTTTTTGATCATATGTTTTTTTTATCATATAGAGACATATTCACATGTCCAAAAATTCAGCCAGAATCAAGGGCATGACATCTTTAAAAGGCCCCTTTCTGCACACAATAACAGCTTACGGCCATACCACCCTTAACACGCCCGATCTCGTCCGATCTCGGAAACTAAGTAGGGTCGTGCCTGGTTAGTACTTGGATGGGAGACCGCCTGGGAATACCAGACGCTGTAAGCTTTTTCATTTTTTTGATCATATGTTTTTTTTTTATCATATAGAGACATATTCACATGTCCAAAAATTTAGCCAGAATCAAGGGCATGACATCTTTAAAAGGCCCCTTTCTGCACACAATAATGGCTTACGGCCATACCACCCTGAACACGCCTGATCTCGTCCGATCTCGGAAGCTATGCAGGGTCGGGCCTGGTTAGTACTTGGATGGGAGACCGCCTAGGAATACCAGGTGCTGTAATCTTTTTCATTTTTTTGATCATATATTTTTTTTTATCATATAGAGACATATTCACATGTCCAAAAATTCAGCCAGAATCAAGGGCATGACATCTTTAAAAGGCCCCTTTCTGCACACAATAATGGCTTACGGCCATACCACCCTGAACACGCCCGATCTCGTCTGATCTCAGAAGCTAAGCAGGGTCGGGCCTGGTTAGTACTTGGATGGGAGACCGCCTGGGAATACCAGGTGCTGTAAGCTTTTTCATTTTTTTGATCATATGTTTTTTTTTTTATCATATAGAGACATATTCACATGTCCAAAAATTTAGCCAGAATCAAGGGCATGACATCTTTAAAAGGCCCCTTTCTGCACACAATAATGGCTTACGGCCATACCACCCTGAACACGCCCGATCTCGTCCGATCTCGGAAGCTATGCAGGGTCGGGCCTGGTTAGTACTTGGATGGGAGACCGCCTAGGAATACCAGGTGCTGTAAGCTTTTTCATTTTTTTGATCATATATTTTTTTTTATCATATAGAGACATATTCACATGTCCAAAAATTCAGCCAGAATCAAGGGCATGACATCTTTAAAAGGCCCCTTTCTGCACACAATAATGGCTTACGGCCATACCACCTTGAACACGCCCGATCTCGTCTGATCTCAGAAGCTAAGCAGGGTCAGGCCTGGTTAGTACTTGGATGGGAGACCGCCTGGGAATACCAGGTGCTGTAAGCTTTTTCATTTTGTTTGATCATATGTTTTTTTTTATCATATAGAGACATATTCACATGTCCAAAAATTCAGCCAGAATCAAGGGCATGACATCTTTAAAAGGCCCCTTTCTGCACACAATAATGGCTTCGGGCCATACCACCCTGAACACGCCCGATCTCGTCTGATCTCGGAAGCTAAGCAGGGTCGGGCCTGGTTAGTACTTGGATGGGAGACCTCCTGGGAATACCAGGTGCTGTAAGCTTTTTCATTTTTTTTGATCATATGTTTTTTTTATCATATAGAGACATATTCACATGTCCAAAAATTCAGCCAGAATCAAGGGCATGACATCTTTAAAAGGCCCCTTTCTGCACACAATAACAGCTTACGGCCATACCACCCTTAACACGCCCGATCTCGTCCGATCTCGGAAACTAAGTAGGGTCGTGCCTGGTTAGTACTTGGATGGGAGACCGCCTGGGAATACCAGATGCTGTAAGCTTTTTCATTTTTTTGATCATATGTTTTTTTTTTATCATATAGAGACATATTCACATGTCCAAAAATTTAGCCAGAATCAAGGGCATGACATCTTTAAAAGGCCCCTTTCTGCACACAATAATGGCTTACGGCCATACCACCCTGAACACGCCTGATCTCGTCCGATCTCGGAAGCTAAGCATGGTCGGGCCTGGTTAGTACTTGGATGGGAGACCGCCTGGGAATACCAGGTGCTGTAAGCTTTTTCATTTTGTTTGATCATATGTTTTTTTTTATCATATAGAGACATATTCACATGTCCAAAAATTCAGCCAGAATCAAGGGCATGACATCTTTAAAAGGCCCCTTTCTGCACACAATAATGGCTTAAGGACAAACCACCCTGAACTTGTCCGATCTCGGAAGCTAAGCAGCGTCTGGCCTGGTTAGTACTTGGATGGGAGACCGCCTGGGAATACCAAGTGCTGTAAGCTTTTTCATTTTTTTTGATCATATGTTTTTTTTTTATCATATAGAGACATATTCACATGTCCAAAAATTCAGCCAGAATCAAGGGAATGACATCTTTAAGGCCCATTTCTGCACACAATTATGGCTTACGGCCATACCACCCTGAACTCGTCCGATCTCGGAAGCTAAGCATGGTCGGGCCTGGTTAGTACTTGGATGGGAGACCGCCTGGGAATACCAGGTGCTGTAAGCTTTTTCATTTTGTTTGATCATATGTTTTTTTTTATCATATAGAGACATATTCACATGTCCAAAAATTCAGCCAGAATCAAGGGCATGACATCTTTAAAAGGCCCCTTTCTGCACACAATAATGGCTTAAGGACAAACCACCCTGAACTTGTCCGATCTCGGAAGCTAAGCAGCGTCTGGCCTGGTTAGTACTTGGATGGGAGACCGCCTGGGAATACCAAGTGCTGTAAGCTTTTTCATTTTTTTTGATCATATGTTTTTTTTTTATCATATAGAGACATATTCACATGTCCAAAAATTCAGCCAGAATCAAGGGAATGACATCTTTAAGGCCCATTTCTGCACACAATTATGGCTTACGGCCATACCACCCTGAACTCGTCCGATCTCGGAAGCTAAGCATGGTCGGGCCTGGTTAGTACTTGGATGGGAGACCGCCTGGGAATACCAGGTGCTGTAAGCTTTTTCATTTTGTTTGATCATATGTTTTTTTTTATCATATAGAGACATATTCACATGTCCAAAAATTCAGCCAGAATCAAGGGCATGACATCTTTAAAAGGCCCCTTTCTGCACACAATAATGGCTTAAGGACAAACCACCCTGAACTTGTCCGATCTCGGAAGCTAAGCAGCGTCTGGCCTGGTTAGTACTTGGATGGGAGACCGCCTGGGAATACCAAGTGCTGTAAGCTTTTTCATTTTTTTTGATCATATGTTCTTTTTTTATCATATAGAGACATATTCACATGTCCAAAAATTCAGCCAGAATCAAGGGCATGAGATCTTTAAAAGGCCCCTGTCTGCACACAATAACAGCTTACGGCCATACCACCCTGAACACGCCTGATGTCGTCTGATCTCGGAAGCTAAGCAGGGTAGGGCCTGGTTAGTACTTGGATGGGAGACCGCCTGGGAATACCAGGTGCTGTAAGCTTTTTCATTTTTTTGATCATATGTTTTTTTTTTATCATATAGAGACATATTCACATGTCCAAAAATTCAGCCAGAATCAAGGGCATAACATCTTTAAAAGGCCCCTGTCTGCACACAATAATGGCATACGGCCATACCACCCTTAACACGCCCGATCTCGTCCCATCTCGGAAGCTAAGCAGGGTCAACTTTTATCAATCAATCAATCAACTTTTATTTGTATAGCGTCAACTCATAACAAGTGTTATCTCGAGACACTTTACAAGAAGCAGGTAAAATACCTTACTCATTGTCTGTTAACATTACAAAAGAGCAGGTAAAAGACCTTACTCATTGTTATGTTACAAAAAGCAGGTAAAGGACCTTACTTATTGCTATGTTACAAAGATCCGGCCTATCCATCATGAGCACTTTAGCAAAGCAGCAAAAGTTACAGTGGTAAGAAAAAACTGCCTTATTAAAAGACAGAAATCTTCGGCCGGATCCCCGGCTCATGACGAAACAGTCTTCACAGGCCTAGACTGCGCCGGGCTTGGAAAGGGATAGGGGGAGAGATGGGATAAGATGCAGGAAGAGGGATAGAGAGCAAGGGGGGGGGGGAGGTAGACCGTCCATCAGCAATCCGGTGGGCAGGGGAGGGGGTGTGGGGGGTTGTTCTGGCAGGCCGCCAACCCACGATCCGGTGGGGAGGGGGTAGTGGTGGGGTGGGGGTTGTTCTGGCAAGCCGTCAACCGATGATCTTGAGGAGCCTAGGGGAGCTCAAGAGCTCCCAGGAAAGTAGGTGGTTAGTGACTGAGATTTATAGATAGATACATGCAGTAATATGATGTACTGTATATGCAGAGAGAGAGAGAGAGAGAGAGAGAGAGAGAGAGAGGAGCTCAAGGTGCCAGTTCCCCCGGTAGTCTAAGCCTATAGCAGCATAACTAAGAGCTGGTCTACACCAGCACCAGCCCTAACTATAAGATTTATCAAAAAGGAAAGTTTTAAGTCTAATCTTAAAAATACAGACTGTGTCTGCCTCCCGGACCCCGGCTGGAAGGCTGTTCCAGAGGAGAGGAGCCCGATAACTGAAGGCTTTACCCCCCATAGTACACTTGGAGACTGTAGGTACCACCAGCAGGCCTGCACTCCGGGACCGCAACGCTCTCAAGGGACAGTACGGCACTAGTAGCTCCTTAAGATAAGATGGTGCCTGGCCATTTAGAGCTTTGTAGGTGAGAAGAAGGATCTTGAATTCTATTCTAGACTGTATAGGGAGCCAGTGCAGAGAAGCCAGGACAGGAGTAATGTGGTCCCATTTCCTGGTTCTGGTCAGTACACGAGCTGCAGCATTCTGGACCCGTTGAAGAGTCTTTAGAGATTTGCCAGAGCACCCTGACAAAAGAGAGTTACAATAATCCAGTCTGGAGGTAACAAATGCATGAACTAGTTTTTCTGCATCACTTTGCGACAGGATATTCCTGATCTTGGATATATTACGAAGGTGAAAGTAGGCTGTTCTTGAAACTTGACTGATGTGAGAGCTAAAAGACATATCTTGATCAAAAATAACTCCTAGATTCCTAACAGTGGTGCTAGATGCCAGGCTGATGTCATTAAGGACAGTCACATCACTAGAAAAAGTCTCTCTGAGGTTCTTAGGGCCTAGCACAATAACTTCAGTCTTGTCTGAGTTAAGTAGCAAAAAATTTCTGGTCATCCAGGTCCTAACGTCCTTAAGGCATGTTTCTAGCTGACATAACTGACTGGTACCATCGGGCTTCATTGATACATGAAGCTGAGTATCATCTGCATAACAATGAAACTGTATGGAGTGTTTCCTCATAATATTTCCCAGAGGAAGCATATATAATGTAAAAAGAATTGGTCCAAGCACTGAACCTTGTGGGACTCCATGGCAAACTTTAGTGTGCATAGAGGACTCATCATTAACATGTACAAACTGAGATCGGTCTGATAAGTAGGATTCAAACCAACTTAAAGCAGTCCCTGTAATTCCAAGCAAATGCTCCAGTCTGTACAACAGGATCCGATGGTCAATGGTGTCAAAAGCAGCACTAAGATCTAACAAGACGAGCACAGACAGAAGTCCCCTGTCTGAGGCTAGAAGTAGATCGTTTGTAACTCTAACTAGTGCAGTCTCAGTGCTATGGTGGACTCTAAATCCTGACTGGAACTCTTCAAATAAACTGTTGTCATGGAGAAAGTCACACAGCTGTTTAGCTACCACCTTCTCCAGGATCTTCGAGATAAAAGGAAGGTTGGATATAGGTCTGTAGTTAGCCAGAGTTCCTGAGTCCAGAGTAGGCTTTTTAAGTAGAGGTTTGATTACCGCTACTTTAAATGTCTGTGGTACATAGCCTGCCAGTAAAGACATATTGATCATATCTAATATGGAGTTGCTAACTAAGGGAAAGACTTCCTTAAACAGCTTGGTTGGGATTGGGTCCAAAATACAGGTTGACGGTTTCGATGCAGAAAAAATGGAATGTAGCTCTGAAAGGTCGATTGGAGAAAAACAGTCGAGACTAATATCTGGTCCTGGAACTGTCTCTGCCGCAACAGACGTATCTGCACCAGGTAAGGGCAGGAGGTTACCAATTTTGTCTCTGATGTCTAGAACTTTGTTGTTGAAAAAGCTAAGGAAATCATTACTGCTGAGGGCTAGAGGAATACAAGGCTCAATGGAGCCATGACTCTCTGTCAGCCTGGCTACAGTGCTGAAAAGGTATCTAGGATTGCCTTTGTTTTCCTCGATTAGAGAGGAGTAGTAGGCAGCTCGGGCGTGACGTAGAGCCTTCATATATCTTCTATGACTATCCTGCCAGAAAAAACGAGATTCTACCGTTTTGGTCGAACGCCATATTCTTTCAAAATTCCGTGATGATTGTTTCAGAGTACGGGTTTCTGAGTTGAACCATGGAGCCACTCTCCGCCGCTTGACAACCTTCTGTTTCAGGGGAGCAATCGAATCCAGAGTAACTCTCAGCGAATCCACTGCACTATCAACAAACAGATCTAGCTGAGAGGGACTAAAGCTATCGTAAGAGTTTCCAACTGGGTTGAAACACGGTACTGAATCAAAAACAGCTGAAATAGCTTCCTTAAATCTAGCCACAGCACTATCCGACAAACTTCTAGAAAGCACACCTCTTCCAGGCAGAGGTAATTCTAGTAGGACAAAATCAAATGTAATAAAAAAATGGTCTGATAGCAGAGGATTTTCTAGGAAAACTGTAAGGTTATGGATTTCAATTCCATAAGCTAAAACAAGATCCAGGGTGTGGTTAAAATGATGAGTAGGTTCGTTTACACCCTGGGTGAAACCAATAGAGTCTAATAGTGACATGAAAGCTGTGCTCAGGCTATCATTTTCAACATCCACATGGATATTGAAGTCACCTACAACAATTATTCTATCACTGCTAAGGACTAAGTCTGATAAAAATTCTGCAAACTCAGATAAAAACTCAGAATATGGGCCAGGAGGGCGGTAAACTACAGCAACTAGAACTGGCTGAAAGGTTCTTGAGACTGGATGTGGAAGACTAAGAACAAGGCTTTCAAAAGAAGAAAAATTCAGCTTTGGTCGAGGGTTAACTAAAAGACTGGAATTAAAAATAGCTGCTACTCCACCACCTCGTCCGGTGTCTTGAGGTATATGAGTATTAAAATGACTGGGAGGAGTGGATTCATTCAAACTAACATATTCATCTCGACACAGCCAGGTTTCAGTCAAAAAAAGTAAATCAATGTGCTGATCTGATATCAGATCATTCACTAAAAGAGACTTGGATGCTAAGGACCTAATGTTCAAAAGTCCGCAGTGAATCCTCCGATCTTGTAGCAAAATCGTATTCGTAGTTTTGATTCTAATCAGATTCTGATGATTCACGCCGTTTGGATGACTTATAAAAACGCGTTTGGGCCGGGGGACAGACACAGTACCTATAGTATAACTACAGTTCGATTCAGAATTACAGCTATAGTGACTGGGAGACAGATCTAAGGGAGGCGCAGAGAAGTGTGTAAGACTGCAGCTCTGCCTCCTGGTCTGAACTCTGAGTTGTTGTCAGGGTTTTGGACTAATAACCTCTGCTATGTTTCTAGATAATAGAGCTGCACCGTCCAAAGTGGGATGGATGCCGTCTCTAGCTAGCAGACCAGGTTTTCCCCAAAAAGACTGCCAGTTATCTATGAAGCCCACATCGTGTGCTGGACACCACCTCGACAGCCAGCGGTTGAGTGATGACATGCGGCTATACATGTCATCACTGGTCTGATTTGGGAGGGGTCCAGAGAACACCACGGAGTCCGACATCGTCTTAGCAAAAGTACACACCGACTCCACATTAACCTTAGTGACTTCCGACTGGCGTAGTCGGGAGTCATTTGTGCCGACATGAATTACGATTGTATCAAATCTACCTTTAGTCTTTGTCAGCAACTTTAAATGAGATGCGATGTCGCCCGCTCTGGCCCCGGGTATACACCTAATTATGCCCGCTGACTTCGCTAGCTTCACGTTTCGGACTATGGAGTCTCCAATAATCAGAGTTTTATTCTCAGCGGGTGTGTCGCTGAGTGGGGAAAATTTGTTTGAAACGTGAAGTGGTTGGTGGGGAACCGTGTGCTTCGATTTTCGACTATGCTTCCCTCGGACAGTAACCCAGCCACTGCCTCCCGGCTGCTCGGGAGTTACCGGGGGGGAAGCCAAGCTATGTCGGCCCGCACCTGCTACAGGTGGCTGGCTAACTACTGCTGCATACGATGACTCCGACTCAATGGTGCGGAGCCGTCTCTCTAACTCAGACACCCTCGCCTCCAAAGCTAAAAATAAACTACATTTCTTACAAGTATCATTATCACTAAAGGAGGACGAGGAATAACTTAACATCTGACACGTAGAGCAGGAGAGAGCAGGAGAGGGAGAGACAGAAAAAGAAGCCATTGTAAAGCTAACTGCTAGGCTAAGCTAAGAGTAGGTACACAGTAACACAGTGCAGAGGAGAACAGAACAAGCAATTATGCAATACGCTCACCGTAGTACGCTGCTCTGCTCAGGTGCTGCTCGCTGCTCTGCTCAGGTGCTGCTCGCTGCTCTGCTCAGGTGCTGCTCGCTGCTCTGTTCAGGTGCTGCTCGGCTCGGTCGGGCCTGGTTAGTACTTGAATGGGAGACCGCCTGGGAATACCAGATGCTGTAAGCTTTTTTTATTTTTTTGATCATATGTTTTTTTTATCATAGAGAGACATATTCACATGTCCACAAATTCAGCCAGAATCAAGGGCATGACATCTTTAAAAGGCCCCTGTCTGCACACAATAATGGCTTACGGCCA
>NW_026870139.1:387500-395000 GCF_963584025.1 Labrus mixtus
GGGGAAGGGGTGGTTACTATTTTTTACAAAAACAAGGGGGACAATAAAAATCTGGACAACTACAGACCAATCAGCCTACTCAACACAGACTACAAAATCATAGCGAAAACAATAGCCAATAGAATCAGGGAGGTAATAGGAACAATCATAGAACAAACACAATCATACAGTATACCAAACAGAGACATAGCAGACTCAATCATTTCAATAAAACAGACGGTCAGGGATATGGAAGGGGAGGGGGGAATATGGCTAGGGATTGATTTAAATAAAGCTTTTGACAGAGTAGATCACGGGTTCATGGGGAAGGTGTTAGAGAAGTTTGGATTCGGGGAGAGAATGAGAGAATGGATAAATATGTTGTATACAGGAGCGGAAAGCAAGATAAAATGTAACGGGGAACTAACTGATTCTTTTAAAATATCAAGGTCAGTGAGACAAGGATGTCCGATGTCAGCGCTGTTGTACAGCTTGGTAGCAGAGCCGCTGGCAGCACTGATATCGGAAGACGTAAACATAAAAGGTATAGGTAAGGAAAACGTAAAAATAATACAGTATGCAGATGACGTGAATATAATGGTAAAAGGAGAGGAGGATATAGAATTGATATTAAAACATGTACAAACTTATGAAAGAGCATCTGGGGCAAAAGTAAATGAAAATAAGTCAGAAATTATGTTACTAGGTAAGGAATCCAATCTAGTTAATAAGTGGGGATTTAAAACGGTGTGTGAGAGAAGAAAAGTGTTGGGAGTGAATATGGGGAAAAATGAGAATGAATGTGATGATGTAACATGGAAAGAGGTGGTGGGTAAAATTAAAAAAAACATTGAATTTGTGGAAAGCGAGGGGTCTATTGTTGAGAGGAAGGGTAGCCGTAACAAATGCTCTCGTGTTGTCCAAAGTGAATCATGCGCTGAGTACTTGTACGCTTCCGGACTGGGCCTTTAAGGAGATTTCAAAGACCATTAGGGACTTTATTTGGAAAAACAAAGCAGCGAGTATAGCTCACAAAACAATAATAGGGGCTAAAGATCAGGGGGGGCTAGCTTTGATTGATTTACTTACAAAAAAAGTAGCACTAAGAGTCAAATTGATAGGCAAATTTATGGACCAGAACCGGAACGTAGTTTGGAAAAATCACTTCAAACAATATCTGTGCAGTTTTGGACTCTACAACGAGGACAACCTGTACCAGATCAATAACCCGGATTCATTTAAACACTTGCCACGGTTTTTCCAGGAAGTACTCAGTGCGTGGTATCAGGTTTCATCCTGGACTGTACCAGAGTGCGGAACGAGAGGGTCAGTGCTACGACTGCCCTTCCTCTCGAGCCCGTATTTTAAAAATGGGGAGAGGGTAATTAAGTGTGAAGCTATGTCGAAAGCGGGATATATTAGAATAAGGGATTTACTGAACTGTGGGGGGGATTTTGATTTACAAATGGTGGTGAGGGGTTTAAAAAATAAAGGGTGTGTGTGCAGAAAGGATGTGATTGAGGGAGTGTTTGCAAATGTAAAATTGTCTTTGTCGAGCGAATGGGAAAAATTAATCAAAGAGAAGGAGGGAGTGATGCGGGACGATGTGGGGGTGATCTCCCTGTGCCTAGGGGAGAAGAAACACAACATTATAGATGTCACTACAAAAATTTGGTATAGATGCGCAATCACACATAGAATACAGAAACCCACATCCGAAGTAAAATGGACAGACACATACCCGGACATAACAAGCAACATGATATGGAAGAACATTAACATTCCGCATACACCACATGCAATATTTGACCTAGATTTCAAACTGAGGCACAGGAGGATCTTCACCTGCATCGTCCTGCATCAGATCCATAAGGAGAGGTATGAAAGAAAGTGTTGTGTATGTGAAAGTACGGATGAGGATTTAATACATTTGTTTGTTACGTGTGGGGAATTGGTTTATTTTTGGGGAAAAATAAGAGAAATGTTGGGGAAATGCAGTAAGAATGAGTGTTGGAATGAAAGGGGGTGGGAATTGTCGGTGTTGTTGGGGGTGGGAACAAAACAAAAAAATCACAATGTAATGAATATAATTTTAGCTTTTGCAAGAAAAGCGGTTTTTAACAGGAGGAAATATGCACTGTATGAAAGTAAGAAAATGAATGTGTGGAGAATGTTTGTGAATGAATGGAAAGCACATCTTAAATTGCTGTACATAGCGAATGAGAGTGAGTTTGTGAGAATGTTTGTGGAAGGTGCGAATGTGTGTAGAGTAAACGAGGAGGGAATTATGTGGGATGTCTAAATTATTTTGTTTTTGGTTTTTTTGGTACGAGGGCTTCTTTTTTGGTCATGGGGAAAATGGGTGATTTGATTTGGGGTTTTTTTTTTCTCAGTGGTTTTTTGAGAATACTGTGGGGTTTTTGTATGTTTTTGTGGTTTGTTTTCAGAGGGGTGTTTGCTTTGGGGGAGGGACTCAGAAGAGTTGTCATGAGTTGGGGGTATCAGGGGTGGTTTGAGTTTTTTTTCTGATGCTATGTTTTTATTGTTTTTAGGGTGCCGTTTGCGTCAGAGGGGAGGTTTAATTTAGAGGGTGTATGTATTGTAATAGCATTTGTTGTAAATGATGTGAAAGAATTATAAATGTTTTTGTAATTTTGATAATAAAAGATAAAAAAAAAAAAAAAAACACGCCCGATTTCGTCCGATCTCGGAAGCTATGCAGGGTCGGACCTGGTTAGTACTTGGATGGGTGACCGCCTGTGGAATACCAGATGCTGTTTCATTTTTTTGATCATATGTTTTTTTTTATCATATAGAGACATATTCACATGTCCAAAAATTCAGCCAGAATCAAGGGCATGACATCTTTAAAAGGCCCCTGTCTGCACACAATAATGGCTTACGGCCATACCACCCTGAACACGCCCGATCTCGTCCGATCTTGGAAGCAAAGCAGGGTCGGGCCTGGTTGATACTTGGATGGGAGACCGCCTAGGAATACCAGGTGCTGTAAACTTTTTCATTTTTTTGATCATATGTTTTTTTTTTATCATAGAGAGACATATTCACATGTCCAAAAATTCAGCCAGAATCAAGGGCATGACATCTTTAAAAGGCCCCTTTCTGCACACAATAATGCCTTACAGCCATACCACCCTGAACTCGTCCGATCTCAGAAGCTAAGCAGGGTCGGGACTGGTTAGTACTTGGATGGGAGACCGCCTGTAAATACCAGGTGCTGTAAGCTTTTTCATTTTTTTGATCATATGTTTTTTTTTATCATATAGAGACATATTCACATGTCCAAAAATTCAGCCAGAATCAAGGGCATGACATCTTTAAAAGGCCCCTTTCTGCACATAATTACAGCTTACGGCCATACCATCCTGAACAAGCCTGATCTCGTCCGATCTCGGAAGCTAAGCAGGGTCGGTGCTGGTTAGTACTTGGACGGGAGACCACTTGGGAATACCAGATGCTGTAAGCTTTTTCATTTTTTTTGATCATATGTTTTTTTTTTTTTATCATATAGAGACATATTCACATGTCCAAAAATTCAGCCAGAATCAAGGGCATGACATCTTTAAAAGGCCCCTTTCTGCACACAATAATGGCTTACGGCCATACCACCCTGAACACGCCCGATCTCGTCCGATCTAGGAAGCTATTCAGGGTCGGGCCTGGTTAATACTTGGATGGGAGATCGCCTGGGAATACCAGGTGCTGTAAGCTTTTTCATTTTTTTGATCATATGTTTTTTTTTATCATAGAGAGACATATTCACATGTCCAAAAATTCAGCCAGAATCAAGGGCATGACATCTTTAAAAGGCCCCTGTCTGCACACAATAATGGCTTACAGCCATACCACCCTTAACTCGTCTGATCTCAGAAGCTAAGCAGGGTCATGCCTGGTTAGTACTTGGATGGGAGACTGCCTGGGAATACCAGGTGCTGTAAGCTTTTTAATTTTTTTGATGATATGTTTTTTTTCTATCATATAGAGACATATTCACATGTCCAAAAGTTCAACCAGAATCAAGGGCATGACATCTTTAAAAGGCCCCTTTCTGCACAAGATAATGGCTTACGGCCATACCACCCTGAACACGCCCCTTTTGCTGTCAGAGTTTGTGTGGTGCTGAAGGAGAGATGACGTGTCAGTACTGAGTAGGACAGCTGGACTAATTTGTTTGTTTTTTGGATGCGCTTTGGATTTATTTAAATACCTCAGATTGTGAGTGAATGTCCCCCAGCAGTCACTGACTGTTAGGGTTTTTTTTTTGTTTTTATTTTTATGATAATGGCCTTTAATTTATTTTCGATTAACGTGAATGGACTAAGGAACAAAGAAAAAAGACATTCGATTCTTTCCTTGCAGAATGACGTTTTGTGCCTGCAGGAGACCAGGTGGGATGATTCCCTGGTGGAAGACATAAAAAAAGACTTTGTGGGCCATATTTTCTGCTCCAATGGCACGTCGAGGGCGAGAGGAGTGGCGGTTTTAGTCAAAACGGGTCGGGTAACAGGGGTAAATTTGGTTTATGGAGACAAAGAAGGAAGAATAATAGTAATAGACTGTGTGTATGAAACGAAAAATATAAGAATCATAAATATATATGCACCGAATGGAGAAAAAGAAAGGAAAACGTTCTTCATTGCAATAAGCAAATGGTGGGAAAGGAATTGTATAATAATAGGTGACTTTAATGTGGCGATGACACCCACCGATGTGTCAAAAAATAATGTGTTTAAGGGGGATGTGAGCAGGGGGACACTTAAAGATATAATGATAACGAAACAATGCATTGATATTTGGAGATTGCTACATCCATGGGAGAGGGTGTTCTCCAGGAGACAAATTGTACTAAATAGATTAAAACAATCTAGAATAGATTATGCTTTGGTGACATGCGAGGTAGTGAGGTGGATTAAAGAAGTTGAATATAAAACTAATATGTGGAGCGATCACGCTGGAATAGAAATCACGTTTAGAAAAGAAACGAATGTACGTAAAGGAGGGATATGGTGCTTTAATGCAAGCTTGCTGGATGATGGAATGTTTGTGAAAAGTATGGAAAGATTGTTGAATGATGTGGGATATGAGTGGAATGAGAGTGAAGATATGAATGTGTGGTGGGATAGTGTAAAAGTCAGAATTAAAAAAAAGTGTATCAATTATAGTAAAGAGAAAAAGTGGAGAGAAAATAGAAAGGAAGAGAATTTGAGAAAACAACTAAGTGAGGAAATAACATCGCTTGACAGTGTAGATAATGTAGGTGTCGAAAAATACATACATTTAAAAGAACAGTTGGGAGTGATTGAACTTAAAAAGAGTAGGGGTGCAGCCATTAGGAGTAAAATACAATATATGTATGAGGGGGAGAGGAGTACAGCCTTTTTTTTAGGTCTGGAAAAACAAAAACAAAAAAGAACAGAAATAAACGAATTATTAAATGAAGCAGGTAAAAGTGTGACAGATAAAAAGGGAATTTTAGAAATAGTAAAGGGCTATTATGAAAGCCTGTTTTCGAGACAGGAGTGTGATAGCGTGAGTGTGAGCAGAGCTTTGGGTGCCTTAAAGAAAAAACTAAGCGAGGACGATAAAATGTGGTGTGATTGTGAGTTTACAGAGGGAGAAATCAGAAGTGCTTTAGAGGGGTTAAACAAAAACAAAAGTCCTGGGAGCGATGGCCTAACTGCGGAATTCTACCAAGCTTTCAAAGAGCAGCTGGTGCCCTTGGTGAACAAATTGAGTAAATATATGGAAAAAGTGAAACATATACCAAAAAGTTTAGGGGAAGGGGTGGTTACTATTTTTTACAAAAACAAGGGGGACAATAAAAATCTGGACAACTACAGACCAATCAGCCTACTCAACACAGACTACAAAATCATAGCGAAAACAATAGCCAATAGAATCAGGGAGGTAATAGGAACAATCATAGAACAAACACAATCATACAGTATACCAAACAGAGACATAGCAGACTCAATCATTTCAATAAAACAGACGGTCAGGGATATGGAAGGGGAGGGGGGAATATGGCTAGGGATTGATTTAAATAAAGCTTTTGACAGAGTAGATCACGGGTTCATGGGGAAGGTGTTAGAGAAGTTTGGATTCGGGGAGAGAATGAGAGAATGGATAAATATGTTGTATACAGGAGCGGAAAGCAAGATAAAATGTAACGGGGAACTAACTGATTCTTTTAAAATATCAAGGTCAGTGAGACAAGGATGTCCGATGTCAGCGCTGTTGTACAGCTTGGTAGCAGAGCCGCTGGCAGCACTGATATCGGAAGACGTAAACATAAAAGGTATAGGTAAGGAAAACGTAAAAATAATACAGTATGCAGATGACGTGAATATAATGGTAAAAGGAGAGGAGGATATAGAATTGATATTAAAACATGTACAAACTTATGAAAGAGCATCTGGGGCAAAAGTAAATGAAAATAAGTCAGAAATTATGTTACTAGGTAAGGAATCCAATCTAGTTAATAAGTGGGGATTTAAAACGGTGTGTGAGAGAAGAAAAGTGTTGGGAGTGAATATGGGGAAAAATGAGAATGAATGTGATGATGTAACATGGAAAGAGGTGGTGGGTAAAATTAAAAAAAACATTGAATTTGTGGAAAGCGAGGGGTCTATTGTTGAGAGGAAGGGTAGCCGTAACAAATGCTCTCGTGTTGTCCAAAGTGAATCATGCGCTGAGTACTTGTACGCTTCCGGACTGGGCCTTTAAGGAGATTTCAAAGACCATTAGGGACTTTATTTGGAAAAACAAAGCAGCGAGTATAGCTCACAAAACAATAATAGGGGCTAAAGATCAGGGGGGGCTAGCTTTGATTGATTTACTTACAAAAAAAGTAGCACTAAGAGTCAAATTGATAGGCAAATTTATGGACCAGAACCGGAACGTAGTTTGGAAAAATCACTTCAAACAATATCTGTGCAGTTTTGGACTCTACAACGAGGACAACCTGTACCAGATCAATAACCCGGATTCATTTAAACACTTGCCACGGTTTTTCCAGGAAGTACTCAGTGCGTGGTATCAGGTTTCATCCTGGACTGTACCAGAGTGCGGAACGAGAGGGTCAGTGCTACGACTGCCCTTCCTCTCGAGCCCGTATTTTAAAAATGGGGAGAGGGTAATTAAGTGTGAAGCTATGTCGAAAGCGGGATATATTAGAATAAGGGATTTACTGAACTGTGGGGGGGATTTTGATTTACAAATGGTGGTGAGGGGTTTAAAAAATAAAGGGTGTGTGTGCAGAAAGGATGTGATTGAGGGAGTGTTTGCAAATGTAAAATTGTCTTTGTCGAGCGAATGGGAAAAATTAATCAAAGAGAAGGAGGGAGTGATGCGGGACGATGTGGGGGTGATCTCCCTGTGCCTAGGGGAGAAGAAACACAACATTATAGATGTCACTACAAAAATTTGGTATAGATGCGCAATCACACATAGAATACAGAAACCCACATCCGAAGTAAAATGGACAGACACATACCCGGA
>NW_026870139.1:400000-405000 GCF_963584025.1 Labrus mixtus
AACCCCTGTAAATCCGTTTTTTTTGTTTTTATTTTTATGATAATGGCCTTTAATTTATTTTCGATTAACGTGAATGGACTAAGGAACAAAGAAAAAAGACATGCGATTCTTTCCTTGCAGAATGACGTTTTGTGCCTGCAGGAGACCAGGTGGGATGATTCCCTGGTGGAAGACATAAAAAAAGACTTTGTGGGCCATATTTTCTGCTCCAATGGCACGTCGAGGGCGAGAGGAGTGGCGGTTTTAGTCAAAACGGGTCGGGTAACAGGGGTAAATTTGGTTTATGGAGACAAAGAAGGAAGAATAATAGTAATAGACTGTGTGTATGAAACGAAAAATATAAGAATCATAAATATATATGCACCGAATGGAGAAAAAGAAAGGAAAACATTCTTCATTGCAATAAGCAAATGGTGGGAAAGGAATTGTATAATAATCGGTGACTTTAATGTGGCGATGACACCCACCGATGTGTCAAAAAATAATGTGTTTAAGGGGGATGTGAGCAGGGGGACACTTAAAGATATAATGATAACGAAACAATGCATTGATATTTGGAGATTGCTACATCCATGGGAGAGGGTGTTCTCCAGGAGACAAATTGTACTGAATAGATTAAAACAATCTAGAATAGATTATGCTTTGGTGACATGCGAGGTAGTGAGGTGGATTAAAGAAGTTGAATATAAAACTAATATGTGGAGCGATCACGCTGGAATAGAAATCACGTTTAGAAAAGAAACGAATGTACGTAAAGGAGGGATATGGTGCTTTAATGCAAGCTTGCTGGATGATGGAATGTTTGTGAAAAGTATGGAAAGATTGTTGAATGATGTGGGATATGAGTGGAATGAGAGTGAAGATATGAATGTGTGGTGGGATAGTGTAAAAGTCAGAATTTAAAAAAAGTGTATCAATTATAGTAAAGAGAAAAAGTGGAGAGAAAATAGAAAGGAAGAGAATTTGAGAAAACAACTAAGTGAGGAAATAGCCTCGCTTGACAGTGTAGATAATGTAGATGTCGAAAAATACATACATTTAAAAGAACAGTTGGGAGTGATTGAACTTAAAAAGAGTAGGGGTGCAGCCATTAGGAGTAAAATACAATATATGTATGAGGGGGAGAGGAGTACAGCCTTTTTTTTAGGTCTGGAAAAACAAAAACAAAAAAGAACAGAAATAAACGAATTATTAAATGAAGCAGGTAAAAGTGTGACAGATAAAAAGGGAATTTTAGAAATAGTAAAGGGCTATTATGAAAGCCTGTTTTCGAGACAGGAGTGTGATAGCGTGAGTGTGAACAGAGCTTTGGGTGCCTTAAAGAAAAAACTAAGCGAGGACGATAAAATGTGGTGTGATTGTGAGTTTACAGAGGGAGAAATCAGAAGTGCTTTAGAGGGGTTAAACAAAAACAAAAGTCCTGGGAGCGATGGCCTAACTGCGGAATTCTACCAAGCTTTCAAAGAGCAGCTGGTGCCCTTGGTGAACAAATTGAGTAAATATATGGAAAAAGTGAAACATATACCAAAAAGTTTAGGGGAAGGGGTGGTTACTATTTTTTACAAAAACAAGGGGGACAATAAAAATCTGGACAACTACAGACCAATCAGCCTACTCAACACAGACTACAAAATCATAGCGAAAACAATAGCCAATAGAATCAGGGAGGTAATAGGAACAATCATAGAACAAACACAATCATACAGTATACCAAACAGAGACATAGCAGACTCAATCATTTCAATAAAACAGACGGTCAGGGATATGGAAGGGGAGGGGGGAATATGGCTAGGGATTGATTTAAATAAAGCTTTTGACAGAGTAGATCACGGGTTCATGGGGAAGGTGTTAGAGAAGTTTGGATTCGGAGAGAGAATGAGAGAATGGATAAATATGTTGTATACAGGAGCGGAAAGCAAGATAAAATGTAACGGGGAACTAACTGATTCTTTTAAAATATCAAGGTCAGTGAGACAAGGATGTCCGATGTCAGCGCTGTTGTACAGCTTGGTAGCAGAGCCGCTGGCAGCACTGATATCGGAAGACGTAAACATAAAAGGTATAGGTAAGGAAAACATAAAAAATTATACAGTATGCAGATGACGTGAATATAATGGTAAAAGGAGAGGAGGATATAGAATTAATATTAAAACATGTACAAACTTATGAAAGAGCATCTGGGGCAAAAGTAAATGAAAATAAGTCAGAAATTATGTTACTAGGTAAGGAATCCAATCTAGTTAATAAGTGGGGATTTAAAACGGTGTGTGAGAGAAGAAAAGTGTTGGGAGTGAATATGGGGAAAAATGAGAATGAATGTGATGATATAACATGGAAAGAGGTGGTGGGTAAAATTAAAAAAACATTGAATTTGTGGAAAGCGAGGGGTCTATTGTTGAGAGGAAGGGTAGCCGTAACAAATGCTCTCGTGTTGTCCAAAGTGAATCATGCGCTGAGTACTTGTACGCTTCCGGACTGGGCCTTTAAGGAGATTTCAAAGACCATTAGGGACTTTATTTGGAAAAACAAAGCAGCGAGTATAGCTCACAAAACAATAATAGGGGCTAAAGATCAGGGGGGGCTAGCTTTGATTGATTTACTTACAAAAAAAGTAGCACTAAGAGTCAAATTGATAGGCAAATTTATGGACCAGAACCGGAACGTAGTTTGGAAAAATCACTTCAAACAATATCTGTGCAGTTTTGGACTCTACAACGAGGACAACCTGTACCAGATCAATAACCCGGATTCATTTAAACACTTGCCACGGTTTTTCCAGGAAGTACTCAGTGCGTGGTATCAGGTTTCATCCTGGACTGTACCAGAGTGCGGAACGAGAGGGTCAGTGCTACGACTGCCCTTCCTCTCGAGCCCGTATTTTAAAAATGGGGAGAGGGTAATTAAGTGTGAAGCTATGTCGAAAGCGGGATATATTAGAATAAGGGATTTACTGAACTGTGGGGGGGATTTTGATTTACAAATGGTGGTGAGGGGTTTAAAAAATAAAGGGTGTGTGTGCAGAAAGGATGTGATTGAGGGAGTGTTTGCAAATGTAAAATTGTCTTTGTCGAGCGAATGGGAAAAATTAATCAAAGAGAAGGAGGGAGTGATGCAGGACGATGTGGGGGGGATCTCCCTGTGCCTAGGGGAGAAGAAACACAACATTATAGATGTCACTACAAAAATTTGGTATAGGTGCGCAATCACACATAGAATACAGAAACCCACATCCGAAGTAAAATGGACAGACACATACCCGGACATAACAAGCAACATGATATGGAAGAACATTAACATTCCGCATACACCACATGCAATATTTGACCTAGATTTCAAACTGAGGCACAGGAGGATCTTCACCTGCATCGTCCTGCATCAGATCCATAAGGAGAGGTATGAAAGAAAGTGTTGTGTATGTGAAAGTACGGATGAGGATTTAATACATTTGTTTGTTACGTGTGGGGAATTGGTTTATTTTTGGGGAAAAATAAGAGAAATGTTGAGGAAATGCAGTAAGAATGAGTGTTGGAATGAAAGGGGGTGGGAATTGTCGGTGTTGTTGGGGGTGGGAACAAAACAAAAAAATCACAATGTAATGAATATAATTTTGGCTTTTGCAAGAAAAGCGGTTTTTAACAGGAGGAATTATGCACTGTATGAAAGTAAGAAAATGAATGTGTGGAGAATGTTTGTGAATGAATGGAAAGCACATCTTAAATTACTGTACATAGCGAATGAGAGTGAGTTTGTGAGAATGTTTGTGGAAGGTGCGAATGTGTGTAGAGTAAACGAGGAGGGAATTATGTGGGATGTCTAAATTATTTTGTTTTTGTTTTTTTTGGTACGAGGGCTTCTTTTTTGGTCATGGGGAAAATGGGTGATTTGATTTGTTTTTTTTTTTCTCAGTGGTTTTTTGAGAATACTGTGGGGTTTTTGTATGTTTTTGTGGTTTGTTTTCAGAGGGGTGTTTGCTTTGGGGGAGGGACTCAGAAGAGTTGTCATGAGTTGGGGGTATCAGGGGTGATTTGAGTTTTTTTTTTCTGATGCTATGTTTTTATTGTTTTTAGGGTGCCGTTTGCGTCAGAGGGGAGGTTTAATTTAGAGGGTGTATGTATTATAATAGCATTTGTTGTAAATGATGTGAAAGAATTATAAATGTTTTTGTAATTTTGATAATAAAAGATAAAAAAAAAAAAAAAACACGCCTGATCTCGTCCGATCTCGGAAGCTAAGCAGGGTAGGACCTGGTTAGTACTTGGATGGGAGACCGCCTGGGAATACCAGGTGCTGTGAGTTTTTTCATTTTTTTGATCATATGTTTTTTTTTTATCATACAGAGACATATTCACATGTCCAAAAATTCAGCCAGAATCAAGGGCATGATATCTTTAAAAGGCCCCTTTCTGCACACAGTAATGCCTTACGTCCATACCACCCTGAACTCGTCCGATCTCAGAAGCAAAGCAGGGTCGGGCCTGGTTAATACTTGGATGGGAGACCGCCTAGGAATACCAGGTGCTGTAAGCTTTTTCATTTTTTTGATCATATGTTTTTTTTTTATCATATAGAGACATATTCACATGTCCAAAAATTCAGCCAGAATCAAGGGCATGATATCTTTAAAAGGCCCCTTTCTGCACACAATAATGCCTTACGTCCATACCACCCTGAACTCGTCCGATCTCAGAAGCAAAGCAGGGTCAGGCCTGGTTAATACTTGGATGGGAGACCGCCTAGGAATACCAGGTGCTGTAAGCTTTTTCATTTTTTTGATCATATGTTTTTTTTTATCATAGAGAGACATTTTCACATGTCCAAAAATTCAGCCAGAATCAAGGGCATGACATCTTTAAAAGGCCCCTTTCTGCACACAATAATGCTTTACGTCCATACCAACCTGAACTCGTCCGATCTCAGAAGCAAAGCAGGGTCGGGCCTGGTTAATACTTGGATGGGAGACCGCCTAGGAATACCAGGTGCTGTAAGCTTTTTCATTTTTT
>NW_026870139.1:410000-414000 GCF_963584025.1 Labrus mixtus
TTTAAAAGGCCCCTTACTGCACACAATAATGACTTATGGCCATACCACCCTGAACACGCCCGATCTCGTCCGATCTCGGAAGCTAAGCAGGGTCGGGCCTGGTTAGTACTTGAAGGGGAGACCGCCTGGGAATACCAGGTGCTGTAAGCTTTTTCATTTTTTTGATCATGTGTTTTTTTTTATCATATAGAGACATATTCACATGTCCAAAAATTCAGCCAGAATCAAGGGCATGACATCTTTAAAAGGCCCCTTTCTGCACACAATAATGGCTTACAGCCATACCACCCTGAACACGTCCGATCTCGGAAGCTAAGCAGGGTTCGTGCCTGGTTAGTACTTGGATGGGAGACCGCCTGGGAATACCAGGTGCTGTAAGCTTTTTCATTTTTTTGATCATATGTTTTTTTTTATCATATAGAGACATATTCACATGTCCAAAAATTCAGCCAGAATCAAGGGCATGACATCTTTAAAAGGCCCCTTTCTGCACACAATAATGGCTTACGGTCATACCACCCTGAACACGCCCGATCTCGGAAGCTAAGCAGGGTCGGGCCTGGTTAGTACTTGGATGGGAGACCGCCTGGGAATACCAGGTGCTGTAAGCTTTTTAATTTTTTTGATCATATGCTTTTTTTTATCATATAGAGACATATTCACATGTCCAAAAATTCAGCCAGAATCAAGGGCATGACATCTTTAAAAGGCCCCTTTCTGCACACAGTAAGGCCTTACAGCCATACAACCCTGAACACGCCTGATCTCGTCCGATCTCGGAAGCTAAGCAGGGTCGGGCCTGGTTAGTACTTGGATGGGAGACCGCCTGGGAATACCAGGTGCTGTAAGCTTTTTCATTTTTTTGATCATATGTTTTTTTTTTATCATATAGAGACATATTCACATGTCCAAAAATTCAGCCAGAATCAAGGGCATGACATCTTTAAAAGGCCCCTTTCTGCACACAATAATGCCTTACGGCCATACCACCCTGAACTCGTCCGATCTCGGAAGCTAAGCAAGGTCGGGCCTGGTTAGTACTTGTATGGGAGACCGCCTGGGAATACCAGGTGCTGTAAGCTTTTTCATTTTTTTTGATCATATGTTTTTTTTTTATCATATAGAGACATATTCACATGTCCAAAAATTCAGCCAGAATCAAGGGCATGACACCTTTAAAAGGCCCCTGTCTGCACACAATAATGGCTTACGGCCATACCACCCTGAACACGTCTGATCTCGTCCGATCTCGGAAGCTAAGCAGGGTAGGACCTGGTTAGTACTTGGATGGGAGACCGCCTGGGAATACCAGGTGCTGTGAGTTTTTTCATTTTTTTGATCATATGTTTTTTTTTTATCATATAGAGACATATTCACATGTCCTAAAATTCAGCCAGAATCAAGGGCATGATATCTTTAAAAGGCCCCTTTCTGCACACAGTAATGCCTTACGTCCATACCACCCTGAACTCGTCCGATCTCAGAAGCAAAGCAGGGTCAGGCCTGGTTAATACTTGGATGGGAGACCGCCTAGGAATACCAGGTGCTGTAAGCTTTTTCATTTTTTTGATCATATGTTTTTTTTTATCATAGAGAGACATTTTCACATGTCCAAAAATTCAGCCAGAATCAAGGGCATGACATCTTTAGAAGGCCCCTTTCTGCACACAATAATGCCTTACAGCCATACCACCCTGAACTCATCCGATCTCGGAAGCTAAGCAGGGTCGGGACTGGTTAGTACTTGGATGGGAGACCGCCTGGGAATACCAGGTGCTGTAAGCTTTTTCATTTTTTTTTGATCATATGTTTTTTTTTTATCATATAGAGACATATTCACATGTCCAAAAATTCAGCCAGAATCAAGGGCATGATATCTTTAAAAGGCCCCTTTCTGCACACAATAATGCCTTACGTCCATACCACCCTGAACTCGTCCGATCTCAGAAGCTAAGCAGGGTCGGGCCTGGTTAATACTTGGACGGGAGACCGCCTAGGAATACCAGGTGCTATAAGCTTTTTCATTTTTTTGATCATATGTTTTTTTTTATCATAGAGAGACATATTCACATGTCCAAAAATTCAGCCAGAATCAAGGGCATGACATCTTTAAAAGGCCCCTGTCTGCACACAATAATGGCTTACGGCCATACCACCCTGAACACGTCTGATCTCGTCCGATCTCGGAAGCAAAGCAGGGTCAGGCCTGGTTAATACTTGGATGGGAGACCGCCTAGGAATACCAGGTGCTGTAAGCTTTTCATTTTTTTGATCATATGTTTTTTTTTATCATAGAGAGACATTTTCACATGTCCAAAAATTCAGCCAGAATCAAGGGCATGACATCTTTAAAAGGCCCCTTTCTGCACACAATAATGCTTTACGTCCATACCACCCTGAACTCGTCCGATCTCAGAAGCAAAGCAGGGTCGGGCCTGGTTAATACTTGGATGGGAGACCGCCTAGGAATACCAGGTGCTGTAAGCTTTTTCATTTTTTTGATCATATGTTTTTTTTTTATCATATAGAGACATATTCACATGTCCAAAAATTCAGCCAGAATCAAGGGCATGATATCTTTAAAAGGCCCCATTCTGCACACAATAATGCCTTACGTCCATACCACCCTGAACTCGTCCGATCTCAGAAGCAAAGCAGGGTCAGGCCTGGTTAATACTTGGATGGGAGACCGCCTAGGAATACCAGGTGCTGTAAGCTTTTTCATTTTTTTGATCATATGTTTTTTTTTATCATAGAGAGACATTTTCACATGTCCAAAAATTCAGCCAGAATCAAGGGCATGACATCTTTAAAAGGCCCCTTTCTGCACACAATAATGCCTTACAGCCATACCACCCTGAACTCGTCCGATCTCGGAAGCTAAGCAGGGTCGGGACTGGTTAGTACTTGGATGGGAGACCGCCTGGGAATACCAGGTGCTGTAAGCTTTTTCATTTTTTTTTGATCATATGTTTTTTTTTTATCATATAGAGACATATTCACATGTCCAAAAATTCAGCCAGAATCAAGGGCATGATATCTTTAAAAGGCCCCTTTCTGCACACAATAATGCCTTACGTCCATACCACCCTGAACTCGTCCGATCTCAGAAGCTAAGCAGGGTCGGGCCTGGTTAATACTTGGACGGGAGACCGCCTAGGAATACCAGGTGCTATAAGCTTTTTCATTTTTTTGATCATATGTTTTTTTTTATCATAGAGAGACATATTCACATGTCCAAAAATTCAGCCAGAATCAAGGGCATGACATCTTTAAAAGGCCCCTTTCTGCACACAATAATGCCTTACGGCCATACCACCCTGAACTCGTCCGATCTCGGAAGCTAAGCAGGGTCGGGCCTGGTTAGTACTTGTATGGGAGACCGCCTGGGAATACCAGGTGCTGTAAGCTTTTTCATTTTTTTTGATCATATGTTTTTTTTTTATCATATAGAGACATATTCACATGTCCAAAAATTCAGCCAGAATCAAGGGCATGACATCTTTAAAAGGCCCCTGTCTGCACACAATAATGGCTTACGGCCATACCACCCTGAACACGCCTGATCTCGTCCGATCTCGGAAGCTAAGCAGGGTAGGGCCTGGTTAGTACTTGGATGGGAGACCGCCTAGGAATACCAGGTGCTGTAAGCTTTTTCATTTTTTTGATCATATGTTTTTTTTTAATCATAGAGAGACATATTCACATGTCCAAAAATTCAGCCAGAATCAAGGGCATGACATCTTTAAAAGGCCCCTTTCTGCACACAATAATGGCTTACGGCCATACCACCCTGAACACGCCCCATCTCGGAAGCTAAGCAGGGTCGGGCCTGGTTAGTACTTGGATGGGAGACCGCCTGGGAATACCAGGTGCTGTAAGCTTTTTCATTTTTTTGATCATATGTTTTTTTTTTTATCATATAGAGACATATTCACATGTCCAGAAATTCAGCCAGAATCAAGGGCATGACATATTTAAAAGGCCCCTTACTGCACAC
>NW_026870140.1:0-2500 GCF_963584025.1 Labrus mixtus
GCATTTACCCAGCATACACTGCTCCAAGAGAAGACAAAGGGATGAGGCGTTGGCTGAAGGAGCTGCCCATCTGCCACAGCTCGTCATGTAGAGGGTGAGAGAAGTTATCCAGGATGGATAAGATTTTGTCCTTCATCCTCCTCTCAGCCACTGACTCCAAAGTGTCCAGATCAAGACCCACAGAGCGGGCCTTCCTCACCAGCTTGTTCAGCCTGTTTGCCTCACCAGTCTTGATGCCACCCCACCAGCACGCCACAGCAAAGAAGAGGGCGCTGGCCACCACAGACTGGTAGAAGATCTTCAGGAGTCTGTTGCAGACACTGAACGATCTGAGTCTCCTCAGGAAGAACATCCTGCTCTGTCCCTTCCTGAAGAGGGTGTCAGCGTTGTGAGTCCAGTCCAGTTTTTGGTGGTTTGGACCCCAAGGTACTTGTATGAGTCCAACCTCTCCACTTCCTCCCCCTGGATGATGACTGGGGCAGGGGGGCTCTTCTTCTTCCAGTAGTCCACTACCACCTCCTTTGTTTTGCTGATGTTGAGCTTCAGGTGGTTGCTTTCACACCATGTGACGAAGCTCTCTAACAGTCCTCTGTACTCCTTCTCGTCGTCATCAGTGATGCACCCAACAATGGAGGAGTCGTCGGAGAAGCCGCGTTTCCGCGGAATTTGAATTTTTGCAAATAGATGTGCCTAAACATGCACAGGACACTTGGAAAACACACTAAAGAGCATATAAAACCAGAAAAAGCATAATATGGGACCTTTAAATAACGAGCTAAAATGCAGTATTGTTTTTAATGACTTAATCAGCAAATTATCGATATATAATATATATATAGGAAAAAAAGTTGATAAACTAATTTTGGGATTCTATTTGGATTTAAAGGAGCTCTGAATAGGCACAACTCATGACCTAATCTCTCAACACCCACTGCGGAACAAACGTTCTTACTGTGAGATGTGTTCGATTGAACTCCACCGACTGGTCCCGTTTCAGTCTCCAGCAAGTGGTTCTTTTCAGGCCCAGAGAGGTCCACGGGCCAGATTAGATGCCGCAGCAACTGGGTCGGATTATGCAGTGAATGGAGGTGGAATGGCAGTTCAGCCATCGTGGTTGTGTTGTCATCAGCTCCAAGTTGATCCAACGGGAAAAATATGAAAGAGTCTTTTGATACATTGATTTCTAATTCAGATTAACCTGATGGCCATCTTGATGAATCCAAATTAAGAAACTGGCGTTCAAAATTGAAGAGCAAAGACTTTAGAGAAGTAAAATAATAAAATAATTGATGTTTCAAAAAATGTGCGCTGAAGGTTTATGAAGAAAAGTTTCAGCAGAGATTCGTCTCTCTACGGCAAAAACTTAAAAGTCTTAAGGTGATTCGAACTAAAGTCCAAAGAGAAGCAGAAGAAGAAGACAAGATGGGGGCTCGTCCAAAGGAAAAAAAAAAACAAATCTGTAAGTTGATTGTTTAATTGTTTTTGTAATGATTTTGAAAAAGTTGGTTGGAGGGCTCATAGTAGCTTCCTGTTTGGTTTATGTAAATAGTAGCTTTCTTTGAACTTAAGTAGTAGGATTGCATATTCACAAGTTTTTGTGTTTGTAGCGTCATTAAACTGGTTGCCATTGGAGGGTGATGTGTGTGCTCATACAGTGTGTGGTTGTAGAAGGGTTGTGGCTGAAAACTACTGGAGCTTGTGTTTCTTCCCCTGAGTAGGCTGTAGCAGCAGTTCTTACAAGGAGGCTGTTGAGTTTGTTTGAACCAAAGATCTGAGCTGAGTCTGAACTTTTATCAGCTGCAAGAGAGGGTGGCCGCCCAAGGGTCACTCCCACTCTGACCAGAGGACAATTGTTTAAATTAAACCGAGTTTACTCAATAAGATTAAGAATAAGAATCTAAACATATATACGTCACCATACATTAATTTCGATATTATTTCTATCAGATCCACGTTGATGTAGGTTCACGTCATATATTTAGACAAACATTTCTATCAAATTCATGTTGAGATGAAAATCACACCATCTGGGAACATCCTCAGTTAATCCCATCCTGTAGGTGAACAAAAACATGTTATACAGTCAACATTCTTAATAAGACA
This sequence comes from Labrus mixtus, assembly GCF_963584025.1. NCBI lineage: Eukaryota > Metazoa > Chordata > Actinopteri > Labriformes > Labridae > Labrus > Labrus mixtus. Next base: position 2,104 of record NW_026870140.1, read on the forward strand.
TATTAATAAAGTCGGAAAAGAAGTTGGTGTCTTTAAATAACACCTTCTATAGCTAATATCAAAGAGTATGCTTTATAACACGTCTAAATGTATAATTATGAAGGTTACGTATTCATGGATATTCTAACACTAGATGGCAATAGTGCTCCACGTCAAATTCCTATTAAACTATAATAACTCTTATTTGTATTCTAAATCAGATTTTGAGTTTAAAAAGATGATTATAATACATTCAATGTGACAATTACAAATATCTAGATGAAGAAAGATATAAATGTTCATTTGATGCAGAATTGAAAGCTGTGGTTTAATTCAGTTCTTCAGCAGTCCTTCAACAGATGGTCAATTTTACAACTTTGCAGAGACTAGTTTCGGTCACAGTTCATGTCTTTGGGGT
>NW_026870140.1:7500-10000 GCF_963584025.1 Labrus mixtus
TTTGCTCAAACCTGATAGCATCTGATTGTGCCCAAAACTCCTAAAAATATGCCGTGGAAGTAGTCAGCTGAATCCTCTGATGCTTGAATTCAGCATGTGAAGAGCTACCTATACTGAACAACCTCAGCTCTGGAGTTTAACCTATGTAAGTCAAGAGGAGGAAAGGCTTTGTCTCGAATGCTGGAGTGCATCTTGTTGGAGAGTTTATCCTCTGGTGTCGGCAGACTACACTTGAAGAGAAGGAAGCAATGCCTGGCGATTGCTTTTAAAGACTGGAGCTGCCTGTGGGTTAACCTCAGGCCTCCTCCAATGAGGATAGAGAATTCAGAAGCCCCCACCCCCCTACTTTTCACACCTATTTGTTAGTTTCTGTTGGGGGGTTGCTGGGCTAAGACCCCTTTGTTTAGTTCCCTCCAAAATAACTTTAGTCAGGCTCGAGACTGTGATACAGGCCTGAGTCCTTTGTCCCACACACATGGCTGAGGCCCAACATCCCCCCTTGTCATGAAGAGCGAAATGCAGGTTACGATCTTTAGGGCAGCTCACGGACCAAACAGTCCATGTGTCTGGGATGGAGACACATCCCAAATTTGCAGTTCCTTAGGGAAGCAGTCCATAGGGTTAACAGTTCAGAGATATTAGAGGCATTTTGGTCTGGGCAGACACTGAGGCAAAGTCTGGGCAGACTGTCTAACTATGTCTAACGCTAGGTATAAAACATAAACAGGCACTAGCAAAGCTTTGCTACTCAAGGTGCATTCTTTAACAAAACAAATGAAACAAACAGACAAGAGGAAGAGAGAAAGAGAAGGTGTAGATTTGTGGGCTAACTCCTAGCCTGGGCAGGAGTAAGTCTGTGGGATGGTGTATGTGGCATGTAGGTGTGTAAATATACATGTGCATTATGTGTCTCACTACCACTGTCAGGTCATAAAACAGAGACTAGAAAGCATTAACGCTGAGTGACTTTGGTGGGTTTTACAGTGGAGGCTACTCCCCACTGTGGAGTCAGAACCTTGTTCTTTGTAAGGGCTGGAGGCCTCCAACTGTCTAATCACCTCTGACACACACCTCTGGATCATGTTCTCCATTCCCCCATCAGAACCTGCATCCTTGGGAAGTTCATGGGAACTCCGGTTATGCCTACCCCTCTGTCTGGGGCTTCGGCCATCCCGAGAGTTCTGTTTGGGTCTGGTGGTGATCAGTACTTCAGGTTGGGAACTACCCTGTGGCTGGCTCCTTCCTTCACCCCCTTGGTTCTGTTGTCTATTCTGCCGGTGATGCGGTTTCTTAGATTTATTCATAGCACAAGGCAATTTGTTGCCTTCTAGTGCTAGGTCACTGTTGTGTCTCCAAAACCCAGGACGTATGCGTGTTTCCCAAGCCATCTGTGCAAATTTCTTGGTTTCTGGCATACCAAGCTGATGTGTTCGGCAATGCATGGTGACATTGTAACACACACAGCCATGCAGATTGTGCAGGAATAAGGACTTTAAAGTCTGGTCCTCTTCCAAACCTGGAGCATTACGTCCCTGGAAATATGCAGATTTTAGGCGCCGGTAATAATCTTTGGGTGCCTCGTGCTTCTGGTGCCAGACACTAAAGGCTCTAAGAGGGGCACATACAGGGTCGGTGTAGGTGGAGAATTCCTCGCACAAAGCGTTGCAGAGTGCTGAGTACTGGTCTCTGATCTCAGGCAGGAGGGTAGTCATGAAGTCATGGACACTCCTGGAAGTTGTCTTCCAGATCAGCTTGAGTTTTTCTCGTGTGGATGCATCAGGTAGATCACAGAGGCGCAGGTTGATCTCTCTGAGGTAATCATCAACGCTGAAATTTGGGTTACCTGGGTCAAACCGGTCTACATCCTTCGCCAGGGATTCAATGAGCCTTATGCAAATTCTTTGATCTCTGGGTGGACAGGAGCCATCCGATTCATCTGATGTTTCGGAACTTCTCAGCTGTGGACCATGTGGTGTGGACTTACAGGTAGCAGGAGGGGGTTTGGTGTTTTCTCTGCCTCGGGGGGCTGAGAAGTTACCCCCCTCCCTATGTTGTGATTCAAACCTGTGAAGGTGTGAAAAGGTGTCACAGCTGTCAGGGGACTGGGGCGTCCCCAAAGGGAGGGGCTCCACAGTCAAAGTCTTTGTTTCCAGGAATGGCAGGGAAGACAAGACTAATTTTCTTAGTCCTTGGGTTATCCTGGCTGCTCGGTTCTTTATTGAGCTTTTTCAGCAGGTTTGTTTGATCTCTTGAGGGGCTTGGTTCAAGATCAGAGCCATATTCTGACAATATGTCTTGCTCCATGCATACCTGTGCAAATTTCTGAATAACGTCAAACACATCCAGCACTTCCTGCTCAGCAGTTTTGAATTGCTGACGAACAAATGTATTTTCTGCCAACAGGGATTGGATGTGGTTCTGCAGGGCTTCTTTCTCTACTTGCAGCTGGGTTTGCTGCAGGAAGGACTTGCGTTGGGAAGGAAGGAGGAGTTGCCCAAGA
>NW_026870140.1:15000-22500 GCF_963584025.1 Labrus mixtus
TTTTTAAATTTTCAGCTGCTGTTGACCCTGATGCCTGCTGCTAACGGCTGCTAACTGCTGCTGCTAATGCTGGCTGTGCTGCTAAAACCTGTGAATATAAGTACGTTGCTTTGGATAAAAGCGTCTGCTAAGTCAATTATAAATAAATATATGTTTTTTTATGCTTATTATGGTGTCAATGCTAACTGATGTTGAAACAGTTGAAATGGTTAGTGTTGATATGTCAAGAATATTGATTGGCTTCTTTAGCTGATGCTCTTCACTGACAGACTAATTGATAAAGTTTATTTGTGAATTTTCTAGTGTGCAAGCTATTTGCTGCTGCTAACTACTGCTAACTACTGATAACTGCTGCTAACTACTGCTAACTACTGCTAACTACTGCTAACTGCTGCTAACTACTGCTAACTACTGCCAACTGCTGCTAACTGCTGCTAACTACTGCTAACTACTGTCAACTACTGCTAACTACTGCTAACTACTGCTAACTGCTGCTGCTAACTGCTGCTAACTACTGCTAACTACTGCTAACTACTGCTCACTGCTGCTGCTAACTGCTGCTAACTACTGCTAACTACAGCCAACTACTGCTAACTACTGCCACCTACTGCCAACTACTGCTAACTACTGCTAACTACTGCCAACTACTGCTAACTACTGCCAACTACTGCTCACTGCTGCTGCTAACTGCTGCCAACTACTGCTAACTACTGCTCACTGCTGCTGCTAACTGCTGCCAACTACTGCTCACTGCTGCTAACTACTGCCAACTACTGCTCACTGCTGCTGCTAACTGCTGCTAACTACTGCTAACTACTGCCAACTACTGCTAACTACTGCTAACTACTGCCAACTACTGCTAACCACTGCTAACTACTGCTCACTGCTGCTGCTAACTGCTGCTAACTACTGCTAACTACTGCCAACTACTGCTAATTACTGCCAACTACTGCTCACTGCTGCTGCTAACTGCTGCCAACTACTGCTAACTACTGCTCACTGCTGCTACTAACTGCTGCCAACTACTGCTCACTGCTGCTAACTACTGCCAACTACTGCTCACTGCTGCTGCTAACTGCTGCTAACTACTGCTAACTACTGCCAACTACTGCTAACTGCTGCCAACTACTGCTCACTGCTGCTGCTAACTGCTGCTAACTACTGCCAACTACTGCTAACTACTGCCAAATACTGCTCACTGCTGCTGCTAACTGCTGCTAACTACTGCTAACTACTGCTCACTGCTGCTGCTAACTGCTGCCAACTACTGCTAACTACTGCTCACTGCTGCTGCTAACTGCTGCTGCTAACTACTGCTAACTACTGCCAACTACTGCTCACTGCTGCTGCTAACTGTTGCCAACTACTGCTAACGACTGCTAAGTCAAAGTCAAAGTCAACTTTATTGTCAATTTCAAAAAATGCCAGACATACAGTGGAATCGAAATTGCGTTTGTCTCCGACCCGCGGTGCAATACAACCAAATGAGGTAAAAAGATCAAATAAAATGAGGTAAAAATAAGATAAATAATATTTACAGTAATACATTCTAAATTGTGCAAAATGGTAAATAAAATAAATAAAATACAATATTAAGAAAAAGTAAACTTGTGCAATATGTGCAGTGTGCATTAAACTGATTGATAATTAGTTATTAGTCCAGAGTTCTTGGTGGCAAACGGGAGGGGGTTTCAACATCTAGTGTTCGTGGGTCCAGAGGGGAGGGAAGGAAGAGAGGGGAGAGAGTTAAGCTTCCTGACAGCTTGGTGGAAGAAGCTGTTTCCCAGTCTAGTGGAGCCGGCCCGCAGGCTGCGGTACCGTCTCCCTGATGGCAGGAGGCTGAAGAGGCTGTGTGAGGGGTGGGTGGGGTCACGCACAATGCTGGTTGCTTTGCGGGTGAGGCGGGTACCGTAGAGGTCCAGAAGAGAGGGGAGTGGGACACCGATAATCCGTTCAGCAGCCTTCACTGTGCGCTGCAGGGTCTTGCGGTTGGCAGCAGTCAATCAATCAATCAACTTTTATTTGTATAGCGTCAACTCATAACAAGTGTTATCTCGAGACACTTTACAAGAAGCAGGTAAAATACCTTACTCATTGTCTGTTAACATTACAAAAGAGCAGGTAAAAAGACCTTACTCATTTTTATGTTACAAAAAGCAGGTAAAAGACCTTACTTATTGCTATGTTACAAAGATCCGGCCTATCCATCATGAGCACTTTAGCAAAGCAGCAAAAGTTACAGTGGTAAGAAAAAACTGCCTTATTAAAAGGCAGAAATCTTCGGCCGGATCCCCGGCTCATGACGAAACAGTCTTCACAGGCCTAGACTGCGCCGGGCTTGGAAAGGGATAGGGGGAGAGATGGGATAAGATGCAGGAAGAGGGATAGAGAGCAAGGGGGTGGGGGGAGGTAGACCGTCCATCAGCAATCCGGTGGGGAGGGGAGGGGGTGTGGGGGGGTTGTTCTGGCAGGCCGCCAACCCACGATCCGGTGGGGAGGGGGTAGTAGCTGTGCAGCTCCCAAGCCACACAGTGATGCAGCTGGTCAGGATGCTCTCGATGGTGCCTCTGTAGAAGAAGCACATGATGGTTGGGGGGGCTCGTGCTCTCTTCAGCTTGCGGAGGAAGTAGAGGCGCTGCTGGGACTTCTTGGCCAGTGATGTGGTGTTGGTTGTCCAGGAGAGATCCTCACTGATGTGAACCCCCAGGAACTCACTCTCTCCACAGCAGCACCGTCGATGGTCAGTGGGGGTTTAGGAGTGGGGACTCTCCGGAAGTCGACAACAACCTCCTTGGTCTTGTCGACGTTCAGGAAGAGGTTGTTGTCTCTACACCATGTGGCCACTTGGCTGACCTCCATCCTGTAGTGCGTCTCATCGTTGTTGGAGATGAGACCAACCACTGTTGTGTCGTTCGCGAACTTCACAATGTGGTTGCTGCTGAAGGATGGAGCGCAGTCGTGGGTCAGCAGCGTGAAGAGCAGGGGGCTGAGCACACAACCTTGGGGGGCCCCAGTGTTCATGACGGTGGTTTTTGATGTGCTGCCACCGACCCGCACTGTCTGAGGCCTCTCGCTGAGGAAGTCCAGCAGCCAGTTGCACAGGGAAGTGCTGAGCCCCAGCTGGTCCAGTTTGCCGATCAGCTGCTGAGGGATGATGGTGTTGAATGCTGAACTGAAGTCTATGAACAGCATTCTGACGTATGAGTTTTTGGTGTCCAGGTGGGTGAGGGCTGGGTGAAGAGCAGAACAGATGGCATCCTCGGTGGATCTGTTACCTCGGTATGCAAATTGGTAGGGGTCCAGGGTGGCGGGGAGGGTGGATTTGATGTGGGCCATGACTAACCTTTCAAAGCACTTCATGGCGATGGGGGTCAGTGCAACGGGTCGATAGTCATTGAAAGTGGATGGTGAGGGCTTCTTTGGAACGGGTATGATGGTGGTGGCTTTGAAGCACGATGGAACAACAGCCTGACTCAGAGAAGCATTGAAAATGTCCGCGAAGACATCTTTGAGCTCCTCTGCACAGTCCTTCAGCACACGGCCAGGAATGTTGTCTGGACCTGCAGCCTTGCAGGTGTTGATCTTGGAGAAGGTTTACTTCACGCTGGCTGCAGTCAGGCACAGGGTCTGGTCATGGGGAGGGGGGGTGGTCTTCTGTGGGGGCGTGCTGTTGTGTGCTTCAAACCCGGCAAAGAAGCTGTTGAGGTCGTTCAGCAGAGAGGTGTTGCTGTCACAGGTCTGTGGCTTGGGTTTGTAGTCCGTGATGGTCTGGCTACCACGCCACAGGCTCTGCGCGTCTCTGCTGTCCTTGAAGTGTCCGGTTATTTTAAGTGTGTAGCTGCGTTTGGCTTCCCTGATGCCACGGGACAGGTTGGCCCTCACTGTTCTCAGGCAGGCTGCGTCCCCAGCTCTGAAGGCGGTGTTCCTGGCCCTCAGTAGCCCGCGTACCTCTCCTGTCAGCCATGGCTTCTGGTTAGCCCAGGTGGTGATGGTTCTGGTGGTGGTGACATCAGCAATGCATTTGCTAATGTAGGAGGTAACAGTGTCAGAATACTCCTCAATGTCTGTGTGGTTGTTGTAGGTGGCTGCCTGCTTGAACATCTCCCAATCTGTGGTATCAAAGCAGTCTTGTAGTGCAGCAGAGGCCCCCTCTGGCCACACACGTACCTGCTTCAGAACTGGTTTGGTGACTTTAACCCTGGGTCTGTAAACTGGCATTAGCATGACACTGATATGGTCAGAGTGGCCGATGTGGGGGAGGGGTGAAGCTTTGTAAGCACCTTTAACTGATGTGTAAATCATGTCCAGAATGTTACCTTCTCTTGTGGGAAAGGTCACGTGTTGGTGGAAGTGGGGTAAAACCGTCTTGAGATTTGCATGGTTAAAATCCCCAGCGATGATGAGAAATCTGTCTGGGTGGGCTGTCTGTTGCTCACTGATGGCGTTGTAAAGTTCCCAAAGTGCGTCGATTCTATCAGCGTTGTTGGTGGTGGGGGGAATATACACAGCGACCAGCAGGGTCTATAGTGATAGAAAGGACGGCACTTTATGATCATAAACTCCGCCAGCGGTGAATAGTGTTTACATACCACAGCAGCATCTCGGCACCAAGCATCACTGATGTAAACACAGACTCCACCACCTTTCTTCTTTCCTCCTTTAATAAGGATTCTGTCCGAACGGTAGCATGTGAATTGTTCAAGCTGAACGGCGGAGTCTGGGATGCGTTCGTTCAGCCATGTCTCTGTGAAAATGTACGCGCAGCCGTCCCTCACGTCGCGGTGCGCAGCTCTCAGTAGCTCTATATGGTCCATTTTATTGTCCAGAGATCTTACATTTGCCAGTAGAAGAGTTGGAAGAGCGGACCTGTGTGGTATTTTAGCCAGTCTCGCTCTTATGCCTCCACGTTTACCTCGCTTTTGTTTCCGCTCGCACCGTTTACGTTTACGTCTCCTCTCCGGGGGGTAAACCGGCTCGCGAAGCAGTCCCAAAGTTTGAAGCTGTTGTGTCAGTGATTCGGGTAATAACTCCACAGAAAGGCTGTTACTGTTTAAGTCCAGTAAAAATCGACGGCTGTAATTGTGTTTTTCCATAGTAAAACACAGAGAACAGTCAAAAGAAAAGTTTGAAAAAGAAGAAAACGCCACTCTATCGGGAGAGAGAGGGGCGGCGCGACCAGTAACCCTAACCCTAACCCAGTCAGTCAAGACTACTGCCAACTACTGCTAACTACTGCTAACAGCTGCTAACTACTGCTAACTACTGCTGCTAACTGCTGCCAACTACTGCTAACAGCTGCTAACGGCTGCTAAATACTGCTACCTGCTGCTCACTGCTGCTGCTGCTCATTGCTGCTTCTGCTGCTAACTTATTTATTTATTTTTGGACTTTTTGTGCCTTTAATGGAGAGACAGGACAGTGGATAGAGTTGGAAATCAGGGAGAGAGAGAGAGGGGATTGACATGCTGGAAAGGAGCCACAGGTGGGATTCGAACCTGGGCGGCCCGCTTGGAGGACCATAGCCTCCATACATGGGAGCACTTAGCACTGCGCCACCAGCCCCCCGGATCGATATTGTTTATATTTGTATTATAAATCAGAGTTTCTAAATGTGGAGCTGTGATCGCCCTGACAGGAAGTGTTACCGCTGTGAGGAGAACAGACATGGACATGGCAGTTTCTCTGAATGCTTTAAGCGTTGTGATTGGTTCACTGACTAATGTTTATCAGAGTCAGAGTCACTGATTCAATAGCAGAATGAAGCTTTTACCTTTCAGGGAGATCTAATTTCAGTACACAAAGACCCTCAAAGACCCTCACAGACCTTCAGAGACCCTCCGACAGACCCTCAGAGACCCTCAGAGACCCTCGGAAAGACCCTCAAAGACCCTCACAGACCCTCAGAGACCCTCAAAGACCCTCATAGACCCTCAGAGACCCTCCGACAGACCCTAAGAGACCCTCGGAAAGACCCTCATAGACCCTCAGACAGACCCTCATAGACCCTCACAGACCCTCACAGACCCTCACAGACCCTCAAAGACCCTCAGACACACCCTCACAGACCCTCACAGACCCTCCGACAGACCCTCACAGACCCTCACAGACCCTCAAAGACCCTCACAGACCCTCAGAGACCCTCACAGACCCTCAAAGACCCTCCGACAGACCCTCAGAGACCCTCAGAGACCCTTGGAAAGACCCTCAGACAGACCCTCATAGACCCTCACAGACCCTCACAGACCCTCAAAGACCCTCACAGACCCTCACAGACCCTCAAAGACCCTCCGACAGACCCTCAGAGACCCTCAGAGACCCTTGGAAAGACCCTCATAGACCCTCAGACAGACCCTCACAGACCCTCAAAGGCCCTCAGACACACCCTCACAGACCCTCACAGACGCTCAAAGACCCTCAGACAGACCTTCACAGACCCTCAAAGACCCTCCGACAGACCCTCAGAGACCCTCAGAGACCCTCGGAAAGACCCTCAGAGACCCTCACAGACCCTTGGAAAGACCCTCATAGACCCTCATAGACCCTCACAGACCCTCAGACAGACCCTCAGACAGACCCTCACAGACCCTCAAAGACCCTCAGACAGACCCTCAAAGACCCTCAGACACACCCTCATAGACCCTCAAAGACCCTCAGACAGACCCTCACAGACCCTCATAGACCCTCAAAGACCCTCAGACACACCCTCACAGACCCTCATAGACCCTCAAAGACCCTCAGACACACCCACATAGACCCTCAAAGACCTTCAGACAGACCCTCACAGACCCTCAGACACACCCTCATAGACCCTCAAAGACCCTCAGACGGACCCTCAGAGACCCTCAGAGACCCTCCGACTTTTCTCTGCTTTTGCAACAACAAGTCAACAGTCAGTCAGGAGAAAGTTTCCATGTTTTTAGAGGAAAGTCGAACACTCTCCACTTTCAGGACTCAACCTCTCCTCATCTTTATTTCTGTCTGCTTTGGAGGGAAACATCCTCAGCTGAGCAAATAAACATCCAGAAATCAAAGAAGCCAGGCACCAAAGTGATTGAAGGTGATTGAAAGACTGAGATGACACAGACAGCAGAGACAGCAGAGAGGAAACAACGAGCTTCCAGGAGTTTAAAGGTGTGAATGCAGCTGAGTTTGTTCAGGGGCGAACAAGGAAACAACAAGGAGACGAAGGAGAGATGGAGGAGAGCGGGAAGAAGATGAAAGAGCAGCAAACGGGGGCGAGACGAGTCTCCTGCCGCTCCCAATCCTCCCAGGTGTTAGACGAAGGAGATAATTACAGAGAAAGAGAGAGAGACAGAGAGTGGGGCGGGGGGGAGAGGAGGGTAAGAATAGAGAGAGAGTGGGAGGTATGTAAAGAGATATATTGTAGATATAAGTGTGAAGTGCAGAGAGAGAGAATAAAAGGTGAAGCAAAGAAGAGAGGTGGAGGATGGATGGAGAGAGAGAGGTGATGATGGTGATGGTGATGGTGATGGTGATGAT
>NW_026870140.1:30000-32500 GCF_963584025.1 Labrus mixtus
GCCAGTAAAGACATATTGATCATATCTAATATGGAGTTGCTAACTAAGGGAAAGACTTCCTTAAACAGCTTGGTTGGGATTGGGTCTAAAAGACAGGTTGACGGTTTCGATGCAGAAATAATGGAATATAACTCTGAAAGGTTGATTGGAGAAAAACAGTCGAGACTAATATCTGGTCCTGGAACTGTCTCTGCCGTATCAGACGTATCTGCACCAGGTAAGGGCAGGAGGTTACCAATTTTGTCTCTGATGTCTAGAACTTTGTTGTTGAAAAAGCTAAGGAAATCATTACTGCTGAGGGCTAGAGGAATACAAGGCTCAATGGAGCCATGACTCTCTGTCAGCCTGGCTACAGTGCTGAAAAGGTATCTAGGATTGCCTTTGTTTTCCTCGATTAGAGAGGAGTAGTAGGCAGCTCGGGCGTGACGTAGAGCCTTCATATATCTTCTATGACTATCCTGCCAGAAAAAACTTGATTCTACCGTTTTGGTCGAACGCCATATTCTTTCAAAATTCCGTGATGATTGTTTCAGAGTACGGGTTTCTGAGTTGAACCATGGAGCCACTCTCCGCCGCTTGACAACCTTCTGTTTCAGGGGAGCAATCGAATCCAGAGTAACTCTCAGCGAATCCACTGCACTATCAACAAACTGATCTAGCTGAGAGGGACTAAAGCTATCATAAGAGTTTCCAACTGGGTTGAAACACGGTACTGAATCAAAAACAGCTGAAATAGCTTCCTTAAATCTAGCCACAGCACTATCCGACAAACTTCTAGAAAGCACACCTCTTCCAGGCAGAGGTAATTCTAGTAGGACAAAATCAAATGTAATAAAAAAATGGTCTGATAGCAGAGGATTTTCTAGGAAAACTGTAAGGTTATGGATTTCAATTCCATAAGCTAAAACAAGATCCAGGGTGTGGTTAAAATGATGAGTAGGTTCGTTTACACCCTGGGTGAAACCAATAGAGTCTAATAGTGACATGAAAGCTGTGCTCAGGCTATCATTTTCAACATCCATATGGATATTGAAGTCACCTACAACAATTATTCTATCACTGCTAAGGACTAAGTCTGATAAAAATTCTGCAAACTCAGATAAAAACTCAGAATATGGGCCAGGAGGGCGGTAAACTACAGCAACTAGAACTGGCTGAAAGGTTCTTGAGACTGGATGTGGAAGACTAAGAACAAGGCTTTCAAAAGAAGAAAAATTCAGCTTTGGTCGAGGGTTAACTAAAAGACTGGAATTAAAAATAGCTGCTACTCCACCACCTCGTCCGGTGTCTCGAGGTATATGAGTATTAAAATGACTGGGAGGAGTGGATTCATTCAAACTAACATATTCATCTCGACACAGCCAGGTTTCAGTCAAAAAAAGTAAATCAATGTGCTGATCTGATATCAGATCATTCACTAAAAGAGACTTGGATGCTAAGGACCTAATGTTCAAAAGTCCGCAGTGAATCCTCCGATCTTGTAGCAAAATCGTATTCGTAGTTTTGATTCTAATCAGATTCTGATGATTCACGCCGTTTGGATGACTTATAAAAACGGGTCTGGGCCGGGGGACAGACACAGTACCTATAGTATAACTACAGTTCGATTCAGAATTACAGCTATAGTGACTGGGAGACTGATCTAAGGGAGGCACAGAGAAGCGTGTAAGACTGCAGCTCTGCCTCCTGGTCTGAACTCTGTGTTGTTGTCAGGGTTTTGGACTAATAACCTCTGCTATGTTTCTAGATAATAGAGCTGCACCGTCCAAAGTGGGATGGATGCCGTCTCTAGCTAGCAGACCAGGTTTTCCCCAAAAAGACTGCCAGTTATCTATGAAGCCCACATCATGTGCTGGACACCACCTCGACAGCCAGCGGTTGAGTGATGACATGCGGCTATACATGTCATCACTGGTCTGATTTGGGAGGGGACCAGAGAACACTACGGAGTCCGACATCGTCTTAGCAAAAGTACACACCGACTCCACATTAACCTTAGTGACTTCCGACTGGCGTAGTCGGGAGTCATTTGTGCCGACATGAATTACGATTGTATCAAATCTACCTTTAGTCTTTGTCAGCAACTTTAAATGAGATGCGATGTCGCCCGCTCTGGCCCCGGGTATACACCTAACTATGCCCGCTGACTTCGCTATCTTCACGTTTCGGACTATGGAGTCTCCAATAATCAGAGTTTTATTCTCAGCGGGTGTGTCGCTGAGTGGGGAAAATTTGTTTGAAACGTGAAGTGGTTGGTGGGGAACCGTGTGCTTCGATTTTCGACTATGCTTCCCTCGGACAGTAACCCAGCCACTGCCTCCCGGCTGCTCGGGAGTTACCGGGGGGGGGAAGCCAAGCTATGTCGGCCCGCACCGGCTACAGGTGGCTGGCTAACTACTGCTGCATACGATGACTCCGACTCAATGGTGCGGAGCCGTCTCTCTAACTCAGACACCCTCGCCTCCAAAGCTAAAAATAAACTACATTTCTTACAAGTATC
>NW_026870140.1:45000-56725 GCF_963584025.1 Labrus mixtus
GGAGCGTCTGAAAGGAGGTGGAGCTGCTGACTCACACATCACCGCGTGCGCTGACGTCACCTGCAGCTCTGATTCATCAACGCTAACGTTACCTCCATTTTGATGGAGCGAGTCCAGCTCTCTCCAAGATGGCTCCTCGCTGTGAAAGAATCCAAATGACTAAGTGGTCTGTTGGCTTCTGTACCCGAGCAGGTTAATCTCATGGCGTTCTCCGGCTGCAGACCACAAGCATTAAAATCCCTAAAAAGCCTTACAGACTCACCATTGTAAGGCGGAGAAATTACCAGATCAGGAAGCGTCCTTGTTCCCAGAGTCTAACCCTGTTCATCGTATAGAGTCTAACCCTGTAGAGTCTAACCCTGTTCATCGTATAGAGTCTAACCCTGTTCATCATGTAGAGTCTAACCCTGTTCATCATGTAGAGTCTAACCCTGTAGAGTCTAACCCTGTTCATCGTATAGAGTCTAACCCTGTAGAGTCTAACCCTGTAGAGTCTAACCCTGTTCATCATGTAGAGTCTAACCCTGTTCATCATGTAGAGTCTAACCCTCTTCATCGTGTAGAGTCTAACCCTGTAGAGTCTAACCCTGTTCATCATGTAGAGTCTAACCCTCTTCATCGTGTAGAGTCTAACCCTGTAGAGTCTAACCCTGTAGAGTCTAACCCTGTTCATCATGTAGAGTCTAACCCTGTTCATCATGTAGAGTCTAACCCTGTTCATCATGTAGAGTCTAACCCTGTTCATCATGTAGAGTCTAACCCTGTTCATCATGTAGAGTCTAACCCTGTAGAGTCTAACCCTGTTCATCATGTAGAGTCTAACCCTGTAGAGTCTAACCCTGTAGAGTCTAACCCTGTTCATCATGTAGAGTCTAACCCTGTTCATCATGTAGAGTCTAACCCTGTTCATCATGTAGAGTCTAACCCTGTAGAGTCTAACCCTGTTCATCATGTAGAGTCTAACCCTGTAGAGTCTAACCCTGTTCATCATGTAGAGTCTAACCCTGTAGAGTCTAACCCTGTTCATCATGTAGAGTCTAACCCTGTTCATCATGTAGAGTCTAACCCTGTAGAGTCTAACCCTGTTCATCATGTAGAGTCTAACCCTGTAGAGTCTAACCCTGTAGAGTCTAACCCTGTTCATCGTATAGAGTCTAACCCTGTTCATCATGTAGAGTCTAACCCTGTTCATCATGTAGAGTCTAACCCTGTTCATCGTGTAGAGTCTAACCCTGTAGAGTCTAACCCTGTTCATCATGTAGAGTCTAACCCTGTAGAGTCTAACCCTGTAGAGTCTAACCCTGTTCATCATGTAGAGTCTAACCCTGTAGAGTCTAACCCTGTTCATCATGTAGAGTCTAACCCTGTAGAGTCTAACCCTGTTCATCATGTAGAGTCTAACCCTGTAGAGTCTAACCCTGTTCATCATGTAGAGTCTAACCCTGTTCATCATGTAGAGTCTAACCCTGTTCATCATGTAGAGTCTAACCCTGTAGAGTCTAACCCTGTAGAGTCTAACCCTGTTCATCATGTAGAGTCTAACCCTGTTCATCATGTAGAGTCTAACCCTGTAGAGTCTAACCCTGTTCATCATGTAGTGTCTAACCCTGTTCATCATGTAGAGTCTAACCCTGTAGAGTCTAACCCTGTAGAGTCTAACCCTGTTCATCATGTAGAGTCTAACCCTGTTCATCATGTAGAGTCTAACCCTGTAGAATCTAACCCTGTTCATCATGTAGAGTCTAACCCTGTAGAATCTAACCCTGTTCATCATGTAGAGTTTAACCCTGTTCATCATGTAGAGTTTAACCCTGTAGAGTCTAACCCTGTAGAGTCTAACCCTGTAGAGTCTAACCCTGTAGAGTCTAACCCTGTTCATCATGTAGAGTTTAACCCTGTAGAGTCTAACCCTGTAGAGTCTAACCCTGTAGAGTCTAACCCTGTAGAGTCTAACCCTGTTCATCATGTAGAGTTTAACCCTGTTCATCATGTAGAGTTTAACCCTGTTCATCATGTAGAGTCTAACCCTGTAGAGTCTAACCCTGTTCATCGTGTAGAGTCTAACCCTGTAGAGTCTAACCCTGTTCATCATGTAGAGTCTAACCCTGTAGAGTCTAACCCTGTTCATCATGTAGAGTCTAACCCTGTTCATCATGTAGAGTCTAACCCTGTTCATCATGTAGAGTCTAACCCTGTAGAGTCTAACCCTGTTCATCATGTAGAGTCTAACCCTGTTTATCATGTAGAGTCTAACCCTGTAGAGTCTAACCCTGTTCATCATGTAGAGTCTAACCCTGTTCATCATGTAGAGTCTAACCCTGTTCATCATGTAGAGTCTAACCCTGTAGAGTCTAACCCTGTAGAGTCTAACCCTGTTCATCGTGTAGAGTCTAACCCTGTTCATCATGTAGAGTCTAACCCTGTTCATCATGTAGAGTCTAACCCTGTAGAGTCTAACCCTGTAGAGTCTAACCCTGTTCACCGTGTAGAGTCTAACCCTGTTCATCGTATAGAGTCTAACCCTGTAGAGTCTAACCCTGTTCATCATGTAGAGTCTAACCCTGTAGAGTCTAACCCTGTTCATCATGTAGAGTCTAACCCTGTAGAGTCTAACCCTGTAGAGTCTAACCCTGTTCATCATGTAGAGTCTAACCCTGTTCATCATGTAGAGTCTAACCCTGTAGAGTCTAACCCTGTAGAGTCTAACCCTGTAGAGTCTAACCCTGTTCATCATGTAGAGTCTAACCCTGTAGAGTCTAACCCTGTTCATCATGTAGAGTCTAACCCTGTAGAGTCTAACCCTGTTCATCATGTAGAGTCTAACCCTGTAGAGTCTAACCCTGTAGAGTCTAACCCTGTTCATCATGTAGAGTCTAACCCTGTTCATCGTGTAGAGTCTAACCCTGTTCATCGTGTAGAGTCTAACCCTGTAGAGTCTAACCCTGTTCATCGTGTAGAGTCTAACCCTGTTCATCATGTAGAGTCTAACCCTGTTCATCGTGTAGAGTCTAACCCTGTTCATCGTGTAGAGTCTAACCCTGTAGAGTCTAACCCTGTTCATCGTGTAGAGTCTAACCCTGTTCATCGTGTAGAGTCTAACCCTGTAGAGTCTAACCCTGTTCATCATGTAGAGTCTAACCCTGTTCATCATGTAGAGTCTAACCCTGTAGAGTCTAACCCTGTTCATCATGTAGAGTCTAACCCTGTAGAGTCTAACCCTGTTCATCATGTAGAGTCTAACCCTGTAGAGTCTAACCCTGTTCATCATGTAGAGTTTAACCCTGTAGAGTCTAACCCTGTAGAGTTTAACCCTGTTCATCATGTAGAGTTTAACCCTGTAGAGTCTAACCCTGTAGAGTCTAACCCTGTTCATCATGTAGAGTTTAACCCTGTAGAGTCTAACCCTGTAGAGTCTAACCCTGTTCATCATGTAGAGTTTAACCCTGTAGAGTCTAACCCTGTAGAGTCTAACCCTGTTCATCATGTAGAGTTTAACCCTGTAGAGTCTAACCCTGTAGAGTTTAACCCTGTAGAGTCTAACCCTGTTCATCATGTAGAGTTTAACCCTGTAGAGTCTAACCCTGTAGAGTTTAACCCTGTAGAGTCTAACCCTGTTCATCATGTAGAGTTTAACCCTGTAGAGTCTAACCCTGTTCATCATGTAGAGTTTAACCCTGTAGAGTCTAACCCTGTAGAGTTTAACCCTGTAGAGTCTAACCCTGTTCATCCTGTAGAGTCTAACCCTGTTCATCATGTAGAGTCCAACCCTGTTCATCATGTAGAGTTTAACCCTGTAGAGTCTAACCCTGTTCATCATGTAGAGTTTAACCCTGTAGAGTCTAACCCTGTTCATCATGTAGAGTTTAACCCTGTAGAGTCTAACCCTGTTCATCATGTAGAGTTTAACCCTGTAGAGTCTAACCCTGTAGAGTCTAACCCTGTAGAGTCTAACCCTGTTCATCCTGTAGAGTCTAACCCTGTTCATCATGTAGAGTCTAACCCTGTTCATCATGTAGAGTTTAACCCTGTAGAGTCTAACCCTGTAGAGTTTAACCCTGTAGAGTCTAACCCTGTTCATCCTGTAGAGTCTAACCCTGTTCATCATGTAGAGTCTAACCCTGTTCATCATGTAGAGTCTAACCCTGTAGAGTCTAACCCTGTTCATCGTGTAGAGTCTAACCTGGTTAGAAGAAGTATCAGCTGGTTTCATCACATATGTCACAGAATCGATGGGAACACCAGTATCTTTATACCTGGGCTCGATGTTTTTTAAAATACTTGACTAACATGTAGAAAGATCTTTAAGATACTTCCTGTAAACGACCACGCTGCACACTCGACTTCCTGCTAAGAGATCAGCTGTCAGAAATCCTCCTTCACTCTGTGTCTCCTGTTTCCTCTCTCAGAGCGACAGAGGCATGATGCAGCAAAACTGTATCTCTGTGTGTGTGTGTGTGTGTGTGTGTGTGTGTGTGTGTGTGTGTGTGTGTGTGTGTGTGTGGGTGGATGATCAGTTCTTATTATGTCAGCTCAGCTCAGATCGTATACTCACACTGAGCAGCTTTACTGCAGAGAGAGAGAGAGGCTCGTATAAACAGACTGCACCGCTCCAACTCTGTGTGTGTGTGTGTGTGTGTGTGTGTGTGTGTGTGTGTGTGTGTGTGTGTGTGTGTGTGTGTGTGTGTGTGTGTGTGTGTGTGAGAGAGAGAAATCGACAGAGAGAGATTAATCAGAGTTTTGTGTTCTGCAGTATTTTCTGGGCTTCAAACACCTCCAGAAAAACAGACCAACCAGAAGGTGCTCAGATATGTGTGTGTGTGTGTGCATAAATGCGTGTGTGCTAAAATAATTGGCTGAGCAGGATGGCAACAGTCAGGCCTTGAAATTAACACCCGCCAACCCTCCACATGCAGGTAGAAGTGAAGCGAGGCGGCGAGCGTGGCTGCAGGACGGCGTGCGGTCTGAATCACAGTCTAAATATTCCCTCAGTCTGTTCTTACAGGCTCCATGAACACTCAGCTGTGACGAGCTGTAACACGAGCAGCGGGCTCTCAGGTTGTTGGTGGACTCATGCATGAAATGTCACTTTCATCTTCAGCGTCCAGCCCGATGCTGTGCATGGATCTGTGAAGACGGCGAGCGATAGGAGCAACAAGGAGTGAGGGCGGGACTCATCAGGCTGCAGCTCTCAGTATTAGAGTGTTTGATTGGCTGTGAGTCGTAAAGGGATTCTCTGTTGGTTGTTATAATGTGTAGGGCGGCTGTGGCTCAGTAGAGTCGTCGCCTCTCAACCGGAAGGTCGAGGGTTCGATACCCAGCTGAGCAACATGTCCGATGTGTCCTTGGGCAAGAGACTTAACCCCGCATTTCTCCCCCTGCTTCAGTGGTGGTGTATGAATGGATTAGTGCTCTCTGATGTACGTCACATTGCTCCCCCTGCTTCAGTGGTGGTGTATGAATGGATTAGTACTCTCTGATGTACGTCACATTGCTCCCCCTGCTTCAGTGGTGGTGTATGAATGGATTAGTACTCTCTGATGTACGTCACATTGCTCCCCCTGCTTCAGTGGTGGTGTATGAATGGATTAGTACTCTCTGATGTACGTCACATTGCTCCCACTGCTTCAGTGGTGGTGTATGAATGGATTAGTACTCTCTGATGTACGTCACATTGCTCCCCCTGCTTCAGTGGTGGTGTATGAATGGATTAGTACTCTCTGATGTACGTCACATTGCTCCCCCTGCTTCAGTGGTGGTTTATGAATGGATTAGTACTCTCTGATGTACGTCACATTGCTCCCCCTGCTTCAGTGGTGGTGTATGAATGGATTAGTACTCTCTGATGTACGTCACATTGTTCCACTGCTTCAGTGGTGGTGTATGAATGGATTAGTACTCTCTGATGTACGTCACATTGCTCCCCCTGCTTCAGTGGTGGTGTATGAATGGATTAGTACTCTCTGATGTACGTCACATTGCTCCCACTGCTTCAGTGGTGGTGTATGAATGGATTAGTGCTCTCTGATGTACGTCACATTGCTCCCCCTGCTTCAGTGGTGGTGTATGAATGGATTAGTACTCTCTGATGTACGTCACATTGCTCCCACTGCTTCAGTGGTGGTGTATGAATGGATTAGTACTCTCTGATGTACGTCACATTGCTCCCCCTGCTTCAGTGGTGGTGTATGAATGGATTAGTGCTCTCTGATGTATGTCACATTGTTCCACTGCTTCAGTGATGGTGTATGAATGGATTAGTACTCTCTGATGTACGTCACATTGCTCCCCCTGCTTCAGTGGTGGTGTATGAATGGATTAGTACTCTCTGATGTACGTCACATTGCTCCCACTGCTTCAGTGGTGGTGTATGAATGGATTAGTGCTCTCTGATGTACGTCACATTGCTCCCCCTGCTTCAGTGGTGGTGTATGAATGGATTAGTACTCTCTGATGTACGTCACATTGCTCCCACTGCTTCAGTGGTGGTGTATGAATGGATTAGTACTCTCTGATGTACGTCACATTGCTCCCCCTGCTTCAGTGGTGGTGTATGAATGGATTAGTGCTCTCTGATGTATGTCACATTGTTCCACTGCTTCAGTGATGGTGTATGAATGGATTAGTACTCTCTGATGTACGTCACATTGCTCCCCCTGCTTCAGTGGTGGTGTATGAATGGATTAGTACTCTCTGATGTACGTCACATTGCTCCCACTGCTTCAGTGGTGGTGTATGAATGGATTAGTACTTACTCTCTGATGTACGTCACATTGTTCCACTGCTTCAGTGGTGGTTTATGAATGGATTAGTACTCTCTGATGTACGTCACATTGCTCCCCCTGCTTCAGTGGTGGTGTATGAATGGATTAGTGCTCTCTGATGTATGTCACATTGCTCCCACTGCTTCAGTGGTGGTGTATGAATGGATTAGTGCTCTCTGATGTACGTCACATTGCTCCCACTGCTTCAGTGGTGGTGTATGAATGGATTAGTACTCTCTGATGTACGTCACATTGCTCCCCCTGCTTCAGTGGTGGTGTATGAATGGATTAGTGCTCTCTGATGTATGTCACATTGCTCCCCCTGCTTCAGTGGTGGTGTATGAATGGATTAGTGCTCTCTGATGTACGTCACATTGCTCCCCCTGCTTCAGTGGTGGTGTATGAATGGATTAGTGCTCTCTGATGTACGTCACATTGCTCCCCCTGCTTCAGTGGTGGTGTATGAATGGATTAGTGCTCTCTGATGTACGTCACATTGTTCCACTGCTTCAGTGGTGGTGTATGAATGGATTAGTGCTCTCTGATGTACGTCACATTGCTCCCACTGCTTCAGTGGTGGTGTATGAATGGATTAGTGCTCTCTGATGTACGTCACATTGCTCCCACTGCTTCAGTGGTGGTGTATGAATGGATTAGTACTTACTCTCTGATGTACGTCACATTGCTCCCACTGCTTCAGTGGTGGTGTATGAATGGATTAGTACTCTCTGATGTACGTCACATTCTTCCACTGCTTCAGTGGTGGTGTATGAATGGATTAGTGCTCTCTGATGTACGTCACATTGCTCCCACTGCTTCAGTGGTGGTGTATGAATGGATTAGTACTCTCTGATGTACGTCACATTGCTCCCCCTGCTTCAGTGGTGGTGTATGAATGGATTAGTACTCTCTGATGTATGTCACATTGCTCCCACTGCTTCAGTGGTGGTGTATGAATGGATTAGTACTCTCTGATGTACGTCACATTGCTCCCCCTGCTTCAGTGGTGGTGTATGAATGGATTAGTACTCTCTGATGTACGTCACATTGCTCCCACTGCTTCAGTGGTGGTGTATGAATGGATTAGTACTCTCTGATGTATGTCACATTGCTCCCACTGCTTCAGTGGTGGTGTATGAATGGATTAGTACTCTCTGATGTACGTCACATTGCTCCCCCTGCTTCAGTGGTGGTGTATGAATGGATTAGTGCTCTCTGATGTACGTCACATTGCTCCCCCTGCTTCAGTGGTGGTGTATGAATGGATTAGTACTCTCTGATGTACGTCACATTGCTCCCCCTGCTTCAGTGGTGGTGTATGAATGGATAAGTACTTATTCTCTGATGTACGTCACATTGCTCTCTCTGCTTCAGTGATGGTGTATGAATGGATTAGTACTCTCTGATGTACGTCACATTGCTCCCCCTGCTTCAGTGGTGGTGTATGAATGGATAAGTACTTATTCTCTGATGTACGTCACATTGCTCCCCCTGCTTCAGTGGTGGTGTATGAATGGATAAGTACTTATTCTCTGATGTACGTCACATTGCTCCCCCTGCTTCAGTGATGGTGTATGAATGGATTAGTACTCTCTGATGTACGTCACATTGCTCCCCCTGCTTCAGTGGTGGTGTATGAATGGATAAGTACTTATTCTCTGATGTACGTCACATTGCTCCCCCTGCTTCAGTGATGGTGTATGAATGGATTAGTACTCTCTGATGTACGTCACATTGCTCCCACTGCTTCAGTGGTGGTGTATGAATGGATTAGTACTTACTCTCTGATGTCTGTTTGGATAAAAGCGTCTGCTAAGTGAATTGTAACATTATTATTATTTTGTTTTGCTGTCTGAGAAATGTTTGTATTCTGTCACAACAAAGAGTGTTTACTGAAGATGTGAGGGTTCAGATTGTAATACCTTTGTTAAAGTATCTGCAGTGTGTGTGTGTGTGTGTGTGTGTGTGTGTGTGTGTGTGTGAGTGTGTTATGTCTGAACAAGGTGAAGTATGTCGTGTTTGTCTAAAGACAGAAACTACAGAGTCAGTCACAGAGGCAGCTTAAAGTGTTCCTCTCAGATAATGGTGCTTCCTGTTTCTTCAGTGTAAACACAGTGTGTGTGTGTGTGTGTGTGTGTGTGTGTGTGTGTGTGTGTGTGTGTGTGTGTGTGTGTGATCTAGATTGAGGGTTTAAGGTGCCCTCCTCCTCTTGTGTCCTTGATCCCTTCATCGTGATATAGTTTGAGGGTTTAAGGTAACCTCCTCCTCTTGTGTCCTTGATCCCTTCATCGTGATATAGTTAGAAGGTTTAAGGTAACCTCCTCCTCTTGTGTCCTTGATCCCTTCATCGTGATATAGTTTGAAGGTTTAAGGTAAACTCCTCCTCTTGTGTCCTTGATCCCTTCATCGTGATATAGTTTTTTGGGGTTTAAGGTAACCTCTTCCTCTTGTGTTCTTGATCCCTTCATCGTGATATAGTTTGAAGGTTTAAGGTACCCTCCTCCTCTTGTGTCCTTGATCCCTTCATCGTGATATAGTTAGAAGGTTTAAGGTACCCTCCTCCTCTTGTGTCCTTGATCCCTTCATCGTGATATAGTTAGAAGGTTTAAGGTAACCTCCTCCTCTTGTGTCCTTGATCCCTTCATCGTGATATAGTTTGAAGGTTTAAGGTAACCTCCTCCTCTTGTGTCCTTGATCCCTTCATCGTGATATAGTTTTTTGGGGTTTAAGGTAACCTCCTCCTCTTGTGCCCTTGATCCCTTCATCGTGATATAGTTTGAGGGTTTAAGGTAACCTTCTCCTCTTGTGTCCTTGATCCCTTCATCGTGATATAGTTTGAAGGTTTAAGGTAACCTCCTCCTCTTGTGTCCTTGATCCCTTCATGGTGATATAGTTTTTTGGGGTTTAAGGTACCCTCCTCCTCTTGTGTCCTTGATCCCTTCATCGTGATATAGTTTTTTGGGGTTTAAGGTACCCTCCTCCTCTTGTGTCCTTGATCCCTTCATCGTGATATAGTTTGAGGGTTTAAGGTAACCTCCTCCTCTTGTGTCCTTCATCCCTTCGTCGTGATATAGTTTTTTGGGGTTTAAGGTAACCTCCTCCTCTTGTGTCCTTGATCCCTTCATCGTGATATAGTTTGAGGGTTTAAGGTAACCTCCTCCTCTTGTGTCCTTCATCCCTTCGTCGTGATATAGTTTTTTGGGGTTTAAGGTAACCTCCTCCTCTTGTGTCCTTGATCCCTTCATCGTGATATAGTTTGAGGGTTTAAGGTACCCTCCTCCTCTTGTGTCCTTCATCCCTTCGTCGTGATATAGTTTTTTGGGGTTTAAGGTACCCTCCTCCTCTTGTGTCCTTGATCCCTTCATCGTGATATAGTTTTTTGGGGTTTAAGGTAACCTCCTCCTCTTGTGTCCTTGATCCCTTCATCGTGATATAGTTTGAAGGTTTAAGGTAACCTCCTCCTCTTGTGTCCTTGATCCCTTCATCGTGATATAGTTTTTTGGGGTTTAAGGTAACCTCCTCCTCTTGTGTCCTTGATCCCTTCATCGTGATATAGTTTGAGGGTTTAAGGTAACCTCCTCCTCTTGTGTCCTTGATCCCTTCATCGTGATATAGTTTGAGGGTTTAAGGTACCCTCCTCCTCTTGTGTCCTTGATCCCTTCATCGTGATATCGTTTTTGGGGGTTTAAGGTAACCTCCTCCTCTTGTGTCCTTGATCCCTTCATCGTGATATAGTTTTTTGGGGTTTAAGGTACCCTCCTCCTCTTGTGTCCTTGATCCCTTCATCGTGATATAGTTTGAGGGTTTAAGGTAACCTCCTCCTCTTGTGTCCTTGATCCCTTCATCGTGATATAGTTTTTTGGGGTTTAAGGTAACCTCCTCCTCTTGTGTCCTTGATCCCTTCATCGTGATATAGTTTGAGGGTTTAAGGTACCCTCCTCCTCTTGTGCCCTTGATCCCTTCATCGTGATATAGTTTTTTGGGGTTTAAGGTAACCTCCTCCTCTTGTGTTCTTGATCCCTTCATCGTGATATAGTTTGAAGGTTTAAGGTAACCTCCTCCTCTTGTGTCCTTGATCCCTTCATCGTGATATAGTTTGAGGGTTTAAGGTACCCTCCTCCTCTTGTGTCCTTGATCCCTTCATCGTGATATAGTTTGAGGGTTTAAGGTACCCTCCTCCTCTTGTGTCCTTGATCCCTTCATCGTGATATAGTTTGAGGGTTTAAGGTAACCTCCTCCTCTTGTGTCCTTGATCCCTTCATCGTGATATAGTTTTTTGGGGTTTAAGGTAACCTCCTCCTCTTGTGTCCTTGATCCCTTCATCGTGATATAGTTTGAGGGTTTAAGGTACCCTCCTCCTCTTGTGTCCTTCATCCCTTCGTCGTGATATAGTTTTTTGGGGTTTAAGGTACCCTCCTCCTCTTGTGTCCTTGATCCCTTCATCGTGATATAGTTTTTTGGGGTTTAAGGTAACCTCCTCCTCTTGTGTCCTTGATCCCTTCATCGTGATATAGTTTGAAGGTTTAAGGTAACCTCCTCCTCTTGTGTCCTTGATCCCTTCATCGTGATATAGTTTTTTGGGGTTTAAGGTAACCTCCTCCTCTTGTGTCCTTGATCCCTTCATCGTGATATAGTTTGAGGGTTTAAGGTAACCTCCTCCTCTTGTGTCCTTGATCCCTTCATCGTGATATAGTTTGAGGGTTTAAGGTACCCTCCTCCTCTTGTGTCCTTGATCCCTTCATCGTGATATCGTTTTTGGGGGTTTAAGGTAACCTCCTCCTCTTGTGTCCTTGATCCCTTCATCGTGATATAGTTTTTTGGGGTTTAAGGTACCCTCCTCCTCTTGTGTCCTTGATCCCTTCATCGTGATATAGTTTGAGGGTTTAAGGTAACCTCCTCCTCTTGTGTCCTTGATCCCTTCATCGTGATATAGTTTTTTGGGGTTTAAGGTAACCTCCTCCTCT
>NW_026870141.1:0-7500 GCF_963584025.1 Labrus mixtus
ACATCACACAACACACACATCACACAACACACACATCACACATCACACAACACACACATCACACAACACACAACACACACAACACACAACACACACATCACACATCACACAAACACACACATCACACAACACACAACACACACATCACACAACACACACATCACACAACACACATCACACAACACACACATCACACAACACACAACACACACATCACACAACACACACATCACACAACACACACATCACACAACACACACATCACACAACACACAACACACACATCACACAACACACATCACACAACACACACATCACACAACACACACACACATCACACAACACACACATCACACAACACACATCACACAACACACACATCACACAACACACACATCACACAACACACACACACATCACGCAACACACACATCACACAACACACACATCACACAACACACATCACACATCACACAACACACAACACACACACACATCACACAACACACACACACATCACACAACACACACATCACACAACACACACATCTCACACAACACACACACACATCACACAACACACACATCACACAACACACACATCACACATCACACATCACACATCACACAACACACATCACACATCACACAACACACACATCACACAACACACACATCACACAACACACATCACACAACACACACATCACACAACACACAGCACACATCACACAACACACACATCACACAACACACACATCACACAACACACATCACACATCACACAACACACATCACACATCACACAACACACATCACACATCACACAACACACACATCACACAACACACACACACATCACACATCACACAACACACATCACACAACACACACATCACACAACACACAACACACAACACACACATCACACAACACACACATCACACAACACACATCACACATCACACAACACACACATCACACAACACACACATCACACAACACACACACACATCACACAACACACACATCACACAACACACACATCACACAACACACACACACATCACGCAACACACACATCACACAACACACATCACACAACACACATCACACAACACACACATCACACAACACACATCACACAACACACATCACACAACACACACATCACACAACACACACATCACACAACACACAACACACACATCACACAACACACACATCACACAACACACATCACACAACACACACACACATCACACAACACACACATCACACAACACACACATCACACAACACACATCACACAACACACACATCACACACACACACACAACACACACACACATCACACAACACACACATCACAAACACACACACATCACACAACACACACATCACACAACACACACATCACACAACACACATCACACAACACACACATCACACAACACACACACACACAACACACACATCACACAACACACACACACATCACGCAACACACACATCACACAACACACACACAACACACACACACATCACACAACACACACACACACAACACACACACACACATCACACAACACACATCACACACACACATCACACAACACACACATCACACAACACACACATCACACAACACACACACACATCACACAACACACACATCACACAACACACACAACACACACACACATCACACAACACACACACAACACACACACACATCACACAACACACATACACACAACACACACACACACAACACACATCACACAACGACACACATCTTACAACACACATCACACAACACACATACACACAACACACACACACACACACAACACACATCACACAACACACACATCACACATCACACATCACACACATCACACATCACACAACACACACACACAACACACATCACACATCACACAACACACACATCACACAACACACACATCACACAACACACACATCACACAACACACAACACACATCACACAACACACATCACACAACACACACATCACACAACACACACATCACTCAACACACACACACATCACACAACACACATCACACAACACACACACACACACACAACACACATCACACAACACACATCACACAACACACAACACACACATCACACAACACACAACACACACAACACACATCACACAACACACACATCACACAACACACACATCACACAACACACAACACACACATCACACAACACACACATCACACAACACACATCACACAACACACACATCACACAACACACACATCACACAACACACACACACATCACACAACACACATCACACAACACACACACACATCACACAACACACACATCACACAACACACACATCACACAACACACATCACACAACACACACATCACACATCACACATCACACAACACACAACACACATCACACAACACACACATCACACATCACACATCACACAACACACAACACACATCACACAACACACACATCACACATCACACATCACACATCACACACATCACACATCACACATCACACACATCACACACACACATCACACACATCACACAACACACACATCACAC
The DNA here is from genome assembly GCF_963584025.1 of Labrus mixtus. Classification (NCBI taxonomy): domain Eukaryota; kingdom Metazoa; phylum Chordata; class Actinopteri; order Labriformes; family Labridae; genus Labrus; species Labrus mixtus. The sequence continues at coordinate 2,621 of NW_026870141.1, forward strand.
ATCACACACATCACACACATCACACATCACACATCACACAACACACATCACACATCACACAACACACACATCACACAACACACACATCACACAACACACATCACACAACACACACACACATCACACACACATCACACAACACACACATCACACAACACACATCACACAACACACACATCACACACATCACACATCACACATCACACAACACACATCACACATCACACAACACACACATCACACAACACACACATCACACAACACACATCACACAACACACACACACATCACACACACATCACACACACACACATCACACAACACACATCACACATCACACACATCACACACATCACACATCACACATCACACAACACACATCACACATCACACAACACACACATCACACAACACACACATCACACAACACACATCACACAACACACACACACATCACACACACATCACACAACACACACATCACACAACACACATCACACAACACACACATCACACAACACACACATCACACAACACACAACACACACATCACACAACACACACATCACACAACACACATCACACAACACACACATCACACAACACACACATCACACAACACACACACACATCACACAACACACACATCACACATCACACAACACACACATCACACAACACACATCACACAACACACATCACACAACACACACATCACACACACATCACACAACACACACATCACACAGACACACACAACACACACATCACACACAACACACACATCACACACACAACACAACACACACATCACACACACACAACACAACACACACATCACACACACACACAACACACACATCACACACAACACACACATCACACACAGACACACACACAGACACACACACAGACACACACACACACAGACACAGACACACACACACACAGGCACACACACAGACACACACACACACAGGCACACACACAGACACACAACACACACAACACACACATCACACACAACACACACATCACACACAGACACACACACAGACACACACACAGACACACACACACACAGACACAGACACAGACACAGACACACACACACACAGGCACACACACAGACACACACATCACACACAACACACACATCAAACAACACACACACACACACATTAACACATACCTGTTGTTAATAAAGTTTTCTGTCCTCAGGGTCACCTGTACCTGTTGTTTACCTGTTGTTAATAAAGTTTTCTGTCCTCAGGGTCACCTGTACCTGTTGTTTACCTGTTGTTAATAAAGTTTTCTGTCCTCAGGGTACCTGTTGTTTACCTGTTGTTAATAAAGTTTTCTGTCCTCAGGGTCACCTGTACCTGTTGTTTACCTGTTGTTAATAAAGTTTTCTGTCCTCAGGGTACCTGTTGTTTACCTGTTGTTAATAAAGTTTTCTGTCCTCAGGGTACCTGTTGTTTACCTGTTGTTAATAAAGTTTTCTGTCCTCAGGGTCACCTGTACCTGTTGGTGACAGATCAGGGTTTCCTCCAGGAGGAGGGTTTGGTTTGGGAGTCTCTTCATAACGTGGAAGGAGACGGAAACTTTTGTGACTCAGACTTCAGGTTGTGTCATCCTCCTCAGAGAGCTCCGCCCACCGCCGCCCTGCCGCCCACCGCCCAGGAGCAGCAGCGACAGATCGACCAGGTGAGTCTGTGCAGGTGTTGCTGACGGAGCAGAACGGTCTGTAACGGCTCAGTGGTTGATGATGTACTTCCTGTCAGGACTACCTGGTGGCTGTGTCTCTGCAGCAGCAGCAGGGTGGGGCCCCGGGGCCCCTCAGTGACCTGGAGTTGGCCCGGCAGCTCCAACAGGAAGAGTACCAGCAACAGCAGCAACTGGAGCAACTCCAGCAACAACAACAACAACAACAACAACAACAACAACAACAACAACAACAACAACAGCCACAGGGAGCAGTGCCGGCTTCACAGCAGGTAACACAGCCAAGCTTTGTCTGACCAATCAGATAGCATTCCTCATCACCCTTGAAGTAGTAAAGACAAACTGGTCCATGATTCAGACCAGAGCAAACAATCGAAGAGTAATGAGCGCTGTGTCTTTGTGTTTCCAGGTGAGAGGCTCCGGGTCCCAACAGGGCGGAGCCAGAAGACGAGAAAAGGACTCAGACTGTGTCCTCTTATAGACTCTTCATCACACACACACACACACACACACACAGACACACACACACACACACACACACACACACACACACACACACACACACACACACACACACACACACACAGACAGACACACACGCGCGCACACACACACACAGAGACACACACACACAGACACACACACACAGACAAACACACACAGACACACACACACACAGAGACACACACACACAGAGACACACACACACAGACACACACACACACACAGACACACACAGACACAGACACACACACAGACACACACAGACACACACACACACACAGACACACACAGACACAGACACACACACAGACACACACACACACACACACACACACACACACACACACACACACACACACACAGACACACACAGACACACACACACAGCCTGTCAGCTCGATGCCAAACCCCAGTGCTTTGTGGTTCCAGGTGTTTTAGAAGGTTTGGAGACTCCTGATTGGACGTTCTGTCTGTAAACACGTTTGATTTGTTCACTGTTTATAAAGATGGACGACGCCTCTCCTCCTCCACCTGTTGTACATAAGTGAAGCCAAAATACGGCCCAGCACAAGCGCTGACATTTTAACCAGAGTTGAGTAGTAGATTGTTGCTGTAATTAAGCCCCGCCCCTTCCTCTAACACACATGTACCTTCCTGCTAAAAGGTCAAAGGTCACTCAGGTGGGTTCAGTCGGTTTGTAGCAGAAAGTTCATGATCCTGTTTGTCACCGTTCCTCCTCTGATCATCAGTCAGCAACACAGGAGCCTCATTGGTCAACACAGCTGTCAATCATGACGTTATCATCAGATCATTTATCTGACCTGTTTTTAGATTTGATATTCTCATTTGTTAACATGGAGGAGGCGGAGCTCTGAAAGTTTTGGCTTCACTTTTGGGGAGCTGTCCTGTCGTCCATGTCTTTAAACAGTCTGTTTGATTACTGGTGAATAAACCGATGAACTCTCCACGGCTCTGGAGAGAGATTGACTTCCTGTCTTCACTTCCTGTCTGTGTCATGACCTCTGACATCAAAGGGTTAAAGGTTAATCTGAGAGGTGGAAATAAAGAACGCATTAACTGAATGAATCCTGATGACCTCGTTAACCCTTTCATTCACGTCGTGGCGGCGTCTCGATTACCCATAATGCCTCTCTCTGAGATAGTTCTGCTTTGTATTTAATCTGTGAAGCGTCAGTAAAAAGTTTGAACTCTCTTCGGTGTCGTCTCCGTTATTTCCACGTGACCACGTGACGACCTCCGTCAGGGAAACAAATAAACAACGAAGTAATTTTTAGAGAAATCATCGAGATCTAACGAACGAAGAATTCTGATTTGTTTGTTTTGAAACGCCACCAAGTGGTTTGTGTTGGGAAGTGGCGTACGCCAGTGTGAACGTGTTCGGTTTCCATGGTAACAAGGAAAGAGGAGTCGAGCTGCTTGAATGGATTTAGTGTTTAATGTTTAGTAACAACAGAAAACTTTTCAGAATAAAAGAAGGCATCGAGCCGGGATGACTTCAACCCGACCACTTCCTGTCCACATACACACTTCCTGTCTGGACGCCTGAGGGGACAGGAAGTGGTTTCAGAATGAAAAGTCGTCCCTAAAGCGATAAAACATTTGGGAATAAAAGCACTTCTCAGGTTGTCGACCTCTTCGAGAGTTTGTACGTCACAAGGCATCGTACATTTACAAAGAGGAGCAGAACATCGGTTAGCAGGCTAACAGTTAGCAGGCGGTAACATGATGCATGAACAGATCTCTGCTTCTCCTTTAAAAACACCCAGAACCTCCAGATGTGAACCCAGAACCTCCAGATGTGAACCCAGAACCTCCAGATGTGAACCGGCTTTGTTCCAGTGATGGTTAAAGAGTGAACAAGGTTTTTACTCTGCGCTGATTTAAATCAAACTGGACGTGATCCGTGACTGACGGGTCTAAGACACGACGTCTCAAAGGTGCCATTACAAAATAAAACATTCAGGAAACGGATTACAAAATAAAACATTCAGGAAACAGATTACAAAATAAAACATCCTTATAAGGAAAATAATGTTCAGTCACTGTCTTTAATCCTCGGAGCCGCCTCGTCTGATTGGTCAGAGTTATTGACAGGAATGCATCTCCAGACCAATCAGAGGAGAGCATTCGTTAAATATGAAAACATGTTAGACATTATTACAGAGATGTAGAGATACAAAGGAACATGGAGGTTTCACCATCAAACTCGGCGGCCATTTTGGCTCCAAGTGCAGATAACGGTTAATAGATGGCGTGTTTGCACGGGGAAACTTTGTCCGCGCTCATGTTTTTATTCAACACTGTAGACTTTAGTTAGCATTAGCATCCTTAGCATTAGCCGTACTGAGATTGTTAAATCTTTACATGTTTGTGAACTTTAAAGACTTCCTGTTTCCTGTGAGGAACTTTCAGGTTGTGGCGCCCCCTGGGGTCATTTGGGGAAGTCATTTCCATCTGGAGATTTATTTTAAAGGCAGCGAGTTTTAGTTTCCAAATTTAAAACCAGGAAATGTCTCTGTCGGGCTTCCATAGTTCTCCAGTTGAATGAATGAAACCATCAATAAGTTTCATTAATAACATCAAAAGATCGTTTTTATCCTTCATCAAACACTCTTAACGTTCAGACACAA
>NW_026870141.1:12500-47500 GCF_963584025.1 Labrus mixtus
TGTGTGTACCTGATGTCTCCTGCAGCGATGAACGTCGGCTCTTTACTCTCCAGACTTGTGATGCTGTCGACTGAAAACTGACTGATGTTGTCACTGCTGCTGGTCTGAGCCTCAGCCTGAAACACACACACACACACACACACACACACACACACACACAATATCTATAAACATGTAAACTGGAGGGTTAGGGGAGTAGAGAACTGACAGACTCTGCTTGTTATTCTGTGTGTGACAACATTACACACACACCACACTACAGCCAGAGAAACAGGAAGTTCACCTCTCAGGACTCAGCAGACTCTACTCGTTTGTAACATGTTGAGTTTCCCCGTAAGGCCAAAAAATAACACAAACAAACCAACTTATTCAGACAGCAGCTGTTCTGTCAGGTTAAATATGAATGTTTGAATCTGTCCCTGCAGGGGGCGCTGGAGTCCCATCGATGGCGGTCTCCATGCTGGAAATGCTGTCTCAGTCTAACTTTCAGTCAACCTAACGACAGGCTGAGAGCTGGAGCTGAGGCGGGTTTTAAACCTCCTGACAAACCGTTACACCGCACCCACCTGTCAATCAGGTCAGCTACACGCCTTATTGTGAATAACTCTTATCCTTCATCAAATCAAAACTGATGAGTCATCAAAACATTCACCCCCCGTACAGTGTGTGTCCATCGAGACATGAGCTAATCACACCTATTTGTTTTTTTGAACCAGGCTGTAAACATGTTAATCTCTGCTGTAAAAACAGGCTTTTTAGAATGGGTGTGTATGTGACTTCCTGTGCTTCTGCAGCCAGCCTCTAGTGGACACTCCAGGAACTGCAGGATGTTACACTTCAGCCTCTAGTGGACACTCCAGGAACTGCAGGATTTTACACTTCAGCCTCTAGTGGACACTCCAGGAACTGCAGGATTTTACACTTCAGCCTCTAGTGGACACTCCAGGAACTGCAGGATGTTACACTCACCTCCACTTGTAGCTGTCCGATGTCATCAGTGGCCCAGGCCTCGTCGTCGTTGTCGTAGTTCTGGACGGTAGAGAAACTTCCCGCTCGATGTTCTGTGGTCATCGTGTTGTTGACGTCGAGGTTCTCTGCAGAGCGAGCCGAGCGGATCCTCGTCTCCGGGATTCGAACTGGAACAGCTGACGTCTCGAAGCTCTCGCACTCCAACACCTCCACGTAGATGATGTAGGGGGCCTGAGGGGGGAGGGGGTAGAGGAGGGGGAGGGAGGGGAGAGGGGAGGAAATGAGCACCACGGCCTGTGTGTGTGTGTGTTTGTGTGTGTGTGTGTGTGTGTGTATAGTGTGTGTGTGTATTGTGTGTGTGTAGTGTGTGTGTGTGTAGTGTGTGTGTGTGTGTTTGTGTGTAGTGTGTGTGTGTTTGTGTTTGTCGTGTGTGTGTGTGTGTGTGTGTATAGTGTGTGTGTGTGTGTATAGTGTGTGTGTGTGTGTGTATAGTGTGTGTGTGTGTGTGTATGTATGTGTGTGTGTGTGTGTGTGTGTATAGTGTGTGTGTGTGTGTGTGTGTGTGTGTGTACACCTTGTCCTTAGAGTTCAGCACCACGGCCTGTGTGTGTGGGATTCTAACCACGTGGTGGTCGAAGGCGGCGGTGGGCAGCCACACTCGAGCGGGCAGTTTGTGGTTGAGCAACGAGAGCTCGGAGATCAGACGCTGAGTTTTCTGCTCTTTGGTGGGAAGAGTCGCCAAACGCTTCCCGATGCCGAGGAGAGACTTCACGAACTCACGCTGAGGACGCAGACGGTCGGGCTGCAACACACAGAGAGAGACAGCTAACAGCTAACTGCTAACAGGAAACAGCTAACTGCTAACAGGAAACAGCTAACAGGAAACAGCTAACAGGAAACAGCTAACTGCTAACAGGAAACAGTTAACAGCTAAATGCTAACAGCTAACTGCTAACAGGAAACAGTTAACAGCTAACTGCTAACAGGAAACAGCTAACTGCTAACAGGAAACAGCTAACTGCTAACAGCTAACAGGAAACAGCTAACTGCTAACAGGAAACAGTTAACAGGAAACAGTTAACAGCTAACAGCTAAATGCTAACAGCTAACTGCTAACAGGAAACAGTTAACAGGAAACAGTTAACAGCTAACTGCTAACTGCTAACAGCTAACAGGAAACAGTTAACAGCTAACAGCTAACTGCTAACAGTTAACAGGAAACAGCTAACTGCTAACAGCTAACAGGAAACAGTTAACAGGAAACAGCTAACTGCTAACAGGAAACAGCTAACAGGAAACAGCTAAGTGCTAACAGGAAACCGTTAACAGCTAACTGCTAACAGCTAACAGGAAACAGTTAACAGGAAACAGCTAACAGGAAACAGTTAACAGCTAACAGCTAACTGCTAACAGCTAACAGGAAACAGTTAACAGGAAACAGCTAACTGCTAACAGGAAACAGCTAACAGGAAACAGCTAACAGGAAACAGCTAACTGCTAACAGTAAACAGCTAACTGCTAACAGCTAACAGGAAACAGCTAACAGCTAAGCCTGATGGGATACCTTCCTGATACATGAACTGAAGGTGTTTACCTCCTCGTGGACACATTCCACTTTCGGGTTACTCCCCGTCCGTCGGAGGCCTGATCCTGGCCCGCTGCTTGCCGTGGTGGCATCTGACTTGGATCTCTGGTGGGTCCTCCTGGACGGGGACACAAACACGTCCCCGGGTTCTGGGCTCTCAGGGACGGCGCCAGTCATGGAGAAAGACGGGGATGGGTCAACGTTGCTGCTGTTGTGTCTCCGGTGACAGCGGCGGTGTGACGGCGAGGACAAGGGGCTGTCTGACACAGAGGGAGGAGCCTCAGGTGAAGGTTTGAGGTCATCAGACAGGATGAGTTTTCTGAGTTTGGCACCTCTGGAGTGACGCTGCGTGGAGATGTGCATGTCGTTGGAGTAAGCGCCCAACAGCCAGGCGGTGAGCAGGGAGAAGGTTATACTTCCTGTGCAGCGATGGATCTGACAAAGACAACAACAAGTTAGAATACAGGACCGAGCAGAACCAGGTGGTAAACATTTTCAGACCCCCCCTAACGGACCTCCACTGGACCCTCCCTCCACTGGACCCCCCCTAACGGACCTCCACTGGACCCTCCCTCCCTCCACTGGACCCTCCCTCCACTGGACCCCCCCTAATGGACCTCCACTGGACCTCCCTCCACTGGACCCTCCCTCCACTGGACCCCCCCCTAACGGACCTCCACTGGACCCTCCCTCCACTGGACCCCCCCTCCACTGGACCCCCCCTAACGGACCTCCACTGGACCTCCCTCCACTGGACCCTCCCTCCACTGGACCCTCCCTCCACTGGACCCCCCCTAACGGACCTCCACTGGACCCTCCCTCCACTGGACCTCCTTCCACTGGACCCTCCCTCCACTGGACCCCCCCTAACAGACCTCCACTGGACCCTCCCTCCACTGGACCCCCCCTAACGGACCTCCACTGGACCTCCCTCCACTGGACCCTCCCTCCAGAACCAGGGAGGCCACAGACTGTCTTAAAACACCACTCTGGATATTCACTGATCTCCATGTTTCAATGACTACAGATATTCACCCATCCAAAGTTGTGTCAAAAGACAGACAGAGGGGGCTCCGGTGGCCTAGTGGTTAGTTTGCACTTCCCATGTACAGAGGCTGTTGTCACCGAAGTGTGCGGCTGAGGTTCAAAACCGACATGTGGCTCCTTTCCCGCATTCCCCTCTCTCTCTCTCTCTGTCCTAACAAAGGCTGCGGTGGTCCGCGTACATTCACAGGTCGGTGATAACACGGTCTAATGAAAACGTCATGAAAGACAAGAATTGAGCCATTTCATTGGCTGTCAAGGACTTCTGTTTCTGTTGCCATGGTATTGAAACAGGTATGATACCTGTCAGCGCTCCAGCTTCTCAGTCTTTGAAGGTTCTTCTAGCATTCAACTGCCTGAGTGGTTGTAGTTCTGACATCACCATGACAACCAACTATTCAGGCATCACTACACACAAAGATATCAGTTTAGAGCTCGTCAACTGCTGAGCACCACGATGAATTCAAAACAAACACTCAGCTGTTTTATGTCTCTGTTGTCACAGTGTTGGACCTCAAGCCTGTATCTCAGATCTCAAGCCTGACGAGAGTTATTTTGGAGGGAACTAAACAAAGGAGTCTTAGCCCAACAGCAACTAACAAATAGGTGTGAAAAGTGGGGGGGTGGGGGGTGTCTGAATTCTCTATCCTCATTGGAGGAGGCCTGAGGTAAACCCACAGGCAGCTCGTCTTTAAAAGCAATCACCAGGCATTGCTCTGTCTCTTCAAGTGTGGTCTGCTACACCAGAGGACAAACTCTCCAACAAGATGGACTCCAGCATTTGAGACAAAGCCTTTCCTCCTCTTGACTTACATAGGTTAAACTCCAGAGCTGATCTCCTAGCTCAGTATAGGTAGCTCTTCACATGCTGAATTCAAGCATCAGAGGATTCAGCTGACTACTTCCACGGCATATTTTTAGGAGTTTTGGGCGCAATCAGATGCTATCAGGTTCGAGCAAAAAGAAGAGTTTCTTTCCTTTGATTTTTCGTAAGACGTCATTGAATGCAACTGGACAGGAGCGCTGAAGGAAGCCCACTGATCCCTGAATCCACAAGGACACATAAAGAACTCGGCTCCTGCAACCAGAAGACCCTATAGAGCAGCGCTCTGGTCGAAGATCTGAATCCCGCTACCCTCCTCCTACATCTGCCACGAAGGAACCCTGCCTGAATCTCATGATTCAACATTCAACAGAGTGACGATCTAACCAGCTTTGCAACGATCACCAGGAGTTACCCCAAGTAAGAGCTTTGGTCTGGGCAGAAATAGTTATGTTTCTTTTATAACCACTGATAATAATGCATCACTGTTGACGTCACATTCTGTTTATTATCTGTTGTAAGCTGCTGCATTTGTTATATTGTGATGAACTGCTGTGTTCGCCTATGTGTGTAATGCTATGCTAGTTTACCTTCAGTCAACGGCTTTCACAATCAGAAAGACCAGTGTACCCGCCAGAGAGCTCAAACTCTCTCTCACACACACACACACACACACACACACACACACACACACACACACACACCTCCTCCACAAGTTTTGCTTGATAATGTTTGTTTAGATTAGTTTATAATAGTTATTTGTTTGATTAAGTTCATTGATTTTGGATTGATGTTGCTTTGTTTGAATAAATTCTGTTATAATTTAAGAGAGCAGTTGTTTGTGATTACAGGTGTATTTACATTGTGATATAAGCTGGGTGTGAGGGCTTTGTGTACGGATTGAGACTGATTTTAGTGATATTTTGGTTATGTTTCCCTGGTGCCCCAAGAGTTGATAAAACATAGTTTAATTACATTATTATTTATCTTAATAAATCATTAAATATTATTATTAATAATATAACCAACAATAGTAAGCAGGTGTCTGAGGACTCACTAGGTAAGGTCTGATGGCGTCTCCCACCTCGGTGTCCATGTGCACATACATGTTGAGCAGCTGTGGCAGGTAGAAGTCCACCTCGTTGTCGGAGAAACTGAAGAGACGATTCCCGATGTACGCCTGGACACCTGGCTCCTTTGACTTGTAGAGGTAAGAGATCGCCATGGAAACGTCGAACAGCTTGGACTCAAACAGGCGCAGCAGCCACGACTGTTTAGATGAAGACGATGAAGCTGCTGTCGGAAGCAGAGTCGACTCTGAGCGGGTCAAGCTTTGCTTTTCTGCATCCTTCCCAGTCTCCTCCTCCTCCTCCTCCTCTTCTTCCTCTTTGATCGAGCTGGTGTCTGGGCTGAGCAGCCACTGTGGACTGGAACACTCACAGTTCTGTTGTTGCGGCTGATCGCCTGGTTGTTTGTCGTTCGATTGTTGCTCTTCAGGCGCTTCCCTGTTCTGCAGCTTGACCTTGAGAAGGACTTCCTGACAAGCCTTCAGAGCGACTTCCGGGTCGATCACTGAAGGAAGAAACAGAGAGGTCAGATTGATTGTAACCAGAGGACTTTGGAAGACACTTTAAATGACCAGGACGACTAAGAGTGTATCATCAATCAATTTCACCCAATTTTTATTTGTATAGCGTCAACTCATAACAAGTGCTATCTCGAGACACTTTACAAGAAGCAGGTAAAAGACCTTACTCATTGTTATGATACAAAAAGCAGGTAAAAGACCTTACTCATTGTTATGTGATAAGATGCAGGAAGAGGGATGGGGGGAGAGATGGGATAAGATGCAGGAAGAGGGATGGGGAGAGATGTGATAAGATGCAGGAAGAGGGATGGGGGAGAGATGGGATAAGATGCAGGAAGAGGGATGGGGGAGTGTATGACTCTGGTTTTCATCTCAATAGTATCTTTCAGTGAGTCTTGTTCCGGTTACCTTGGTCAGCCCCGAGGTCCATCTCCATGGCGTCCTCTGAGATGACGTCCAGAGGGGGGCTGGGGCCTCTCGGGTCGCCTCCGCTTGAAATGCCACTGCCGATGCCCTCGCTGGCACTGCTGCTGCTCCCGAGGCTGCCAGTGCTGCCGATGCTACCGCTCGGACTGGAGCTGCGGGGGCTGGCGCTTGGGGAGGATGGCAGCTCGCTCTGGGGGGGCGGCGGCAGCTGCAGTTGGGGGCGAGGATGGTGGTGATGATGATGATGATGATGATGATGGTGGTGGTGGGCTGGGCAGTCAGAGGAGCTCTCAGAACAAGAAGAAGAGGAAGAAGAAGAGGAAGAAGAGGAGGCGCTTGAGGGGGAAGAAGGGCAGGAGAATGTGGTGGGCGAGGAAGAGGAGGTTGGTGGAGGGGGCAGTGCAGAGTGGGAGGGGCTTAGATCAAGGGGTATCAGAGCCGGGGACAGGGAGACCTCTGCGTCGGCCATTTTTGAAGTGCAGACCTAAAGAAAAAGACCAAGAAAGAAATGATGGTCATTACACCTGAATACGTAAACTTTTCACACGCACACACTGCCTCACTTTTCTTCTAAAGTCAGATTTGTTGTTTTTAACAACAAGCAAACATGCAAAGAATGTGTGTGTTATGTAATGTCCTCGTCACCATCACAGCTGAACACAGAACAGATGATATCTTCATCCACACTGATCGAGTGCTGAGCTGAAGACCGTCTGTTTGAGAGTTCATGATCTCTTCAACGTGTTTCTGGTTAGAATCTTTGTAATTAAAGATGCCGACACACTGAGAGGACGCAGGAAACATCTGGATGTCTCTGTGTCATCAATGATGAAGCTGATCTTCATCATCATCTCTGTAGAGTCTGCCTGTGTTTTCACCCTCCTCCACGTTTCTGTCTGACCTTTCACCTCAAATGACCCCTCCACACTGATGATCAGCTGCTTTTCAAAGAATAGTTCAGGAGAACTGAAAGCATGATGCAGCTGGACTAGACTAACTGGACTAGACTAACTGGACTGGACTAACTGGACTAGACTAACTGGACTAGACTAACTGGACTAGACTGACTGGACTAGACTAACTGGACTAGACTGACTAGACTAACTGGACAAGACTAACTGGACTAGACTAGACTAACTGGACTAGACTAACGGGACTAGACTGACTGGACAAGACTAACTGGACTAGACTGACTGGACTAGACTAGACTAACTGGACTAGACTGACTGGACTAGACTAACTGGACTAGACTGACTGGACTAGACTGACTGGACTAGACCTACCTGTTAGCATAGCTGCCTGTTAGCATAGCTACCTGTTAGCATAGCTACCCAGCAATATGGCGTACGTTGCTTTCCTGTTTCCACCGAGCAGTTCAGTTCAGTTCAGTTCAGATCAGTTCAGTTAAGATCAGATCAGATCAGTTAGATCAGTTAGTTCAGTTCAGATCAGTTAGTTCAGTTCAGTTCAGTTCAGTTAGTTCAGTTCAGATCAGTTAAGATCAGTTAGTTCATTCAGTTCAGTTCAGATCAGTTAGTTCAGTTAGTTCAGTTCAGATCAGTTAAGATCAGTTAGTTCAGTTCAGTTCAGTTCAGTTAGTTCAGTTCAGTTAGTTCAGTTCAGTTAGTTCAGTTCAGATCAGTTAAGATCAGTTAGTTCAGTTCAGACCAGTTAGTTCAGTTCAGTTAGTTCAATTCAGATCAGTTAGTTCAGTTCAGTTAGTTCAATTCAGATCAGTTAGTTCAGTTCAGTTCAGTTCAGTTCAGTTCAGTTCAGTTAGTTCAGTTCAGATCAGTTAAGATCAGTCAGTTCAGTTCAGTTCAGATCAGTTAGTTCAGTTCAGTTCAGTTAGTTCAGTTCAGTTCAGATCAGTTCAGATCAGTTAGTTCAGTTCAGTTCAGTTAATTCAGTTCAGTTCAGATCAGTTAGTTCAGTTCAGTTCAGATCAGTTAGTTCAGTTCAGTTCAGATCAGTTAGTTCAGTTCAGATCAGTTAGTTCAGTTCAGTTCGTTCAGTTCAGTTCAGATCAGATCAGTTCAGATCAGTTCAGATCAGTTAGTTCAGTTCAGTTCAGATCAGTTAGTTCAGTTCAGTTCAGTTCAGATCAGTTAGTTCAGTTCAGTTCAGTTCAGTTCAGTTCAGTTAGTTCAGTTCAGTTCAGATCAGTTAGTTCAGTTCAGTTAATTCAGTTCAGTTCAGATCAGTTAGTTCAGTTCAGTTCAGTTCAGATCAGTTAGTTCAGTTCAGTTCAGATCAGTTAGTTCAGTTCAGATCAGTTAGTTCAGTTCAGTTCAGATCAGTTCAGATCAGTTAGTTCAGTTCAGTTCAGTTCAGTTCAGCTCAGTTAGTTCAGTTCAGTTAATTCAGTTCAGTTCAGATCAGTTAGTTCAGTTCAGTTCAGTTCAGATCAGTTAGTTCAGTTCAGTTCAGATCAGTTAGTTCAGTTCAGATCAGTTAGTTCAGTTCAGTTCAGATCAGTTCAGATCAGTTCAGTTCAGTTAGTTCAGTTCAGTTCAGATCAGTTAGTTCAGTTCAGTTCAGTTCAGTTCAGTTCAGACCAGTTAGTTCAGTTCAGTTCAGATTAGTTAGTTCAGTTCAGTTCAGATCAGTTAGTTCAGTTCAGTTCAGATCAGTTAGTTCAGTTCAGTTCAGATCAGTTAGTTCAGTTCGTTCAGTTCAGTTCAGATCAGTTCAGATCAGTTCAGATCAGTTAGTTCAGTTCAGTTCAGATCAGTTAAGTTCAGTTCAGTTCAGATCAGTTAGTTCAGTTCAGTTCAGTTCAGTTCAGTTCAGATCAGTTCAGATCAGTTAGTTCAGTTCAGTTAATTCAGTTCAGTTCAGATCAGTTAGTTCAGTTCAGTTCAGATCAGTTAGTTCAGTTCAGTTAGTTCAGTTCAGTTCAGTTCAGTTCAGATCAGTTAGTTCAGTTCAGTTAATTCAGTTCAGTTCAGATCAGTTAGTTCAGTTCAGTTCAGATCAGTTAGTTCAGTTCAGTTAGTTCAGTTCAGTTCAGTTCAGATCAGTTAGTTCAGTTCAGTTCAGATCAGTTAGTTCAGTTCAGTTCAGTTCAGATCAGTTAGTTCAGTTCAGTTCAGTTCAGTTCAGATCAGTTCAGTTCAGTTCAGTTCAGTTCAGATCAGTTCAGTTAGTTCAGTTCAGATCAGTTCAGTTAGTTCAGTTCAGATCAGTTCAGATCAGAACAGTTCAGATCAGATCAGTTCAGTTCAGTTCAGATCAGTTCAGTTAGTTCAGTTCAGATCAGTTCAGTTCAGTTCAGTTCAGTTAGTTCAGATCAGTTCAGATCAGTTCAGTTCAGTTCAGTTCAGATCAGTTCAGTTAGTTCAGATCAGTTCAGATCAGATCAGATCAGTTCAGTTCAGATCAGTTCAGTTAGTTCAGATCAGTTCAGTTCAGTTCAGTTCAGTTCAGATCAGTTAGTTCAGTTCAGTTCAGATCAGTTCAGTTCAGTTCAGATCAGTTCAGTTCAGTTAGTTCAGATCAGTTCAGTTCAGTTAGTTCAGTTCAGATCAGTTCAGTTCAGATCAGTTCAGTTCAGATCAGTTCAGTTAGTTCAGTTCAGATCAGTTCAGTTCAGATCAGTTCAGTTAGTTCAGATCAGTTCAGTTCAGTTAGTTCAGTTCAGATCAGTTCAGTTCAGATCAGTTCAGTTAGTTCAGTTCAGATCAGTTCAGATCAGTTCAGTTCAGTTCAGATCAGTTCAGTTAGTTCAGATCAGTTAGTTCAGTTCAGATCAGTTCAGTTCAGATCAGTTCAGTTCAGATCAGTTCAGTTAGTTCAGTTCAGATCAGTTCAGTTCAGATCAGTTCAGTTAGTTCAGTTCAGTTCAGTTCAGTTCAGTTCAGACCAGTTAGTTCAGTTCAGTTCAGATTAGTTAGTTCAGTTCAGTTCAGATCAGTTAGTTCAGTTCAGTTCAGATCAGTTAGTTCAGTTCAGTTCAGATCAGTTAGTTCAGTTCGTTCAGTTCAGTTCAGATCAGATCAGTTCAGATCAGTTCAGATCAGTTAGTTCAGTTCAGTTCAGATCAGTTAAGTTCAGTTCAGTTCAGATCAGTTAGTTCAGTTCAGTTCAGTTCAGATCAGTTGAGATCAGTTCAGTTCAGATCAGTTCAGTTCAGATCAGTTCAGTTAGTTCAGTTCAGATCAGTTCAGTTCAGATCAGTTCAGTTAGTTCAGTTCAGATCAGTTCAGATCAGTTCAGTTCAGATCAGTTCAGTTAGTTCAGTTCAGTTAGTTCAGTTCAGATCAGTTCAGTTCAGATCAGTTCAGTTCAGATCAGTTCAGTTAGTTCAGTTCAGATCAGTTCAGTTCAGTTCAGTTCAGTTCAGATCAGTTCAGTTAGTTCAGTTCAGATCAGTTCAGATCAGATCAGTTCAGATCAGATCAGTTCAGTTCAGTTCAGTTCAGTTCAGTTCAGTTCAGATCAGTTCAGTTAGTTCAGTTCAGATCAGTTCAGATCAGATCAGTTCAGATCAGATCAGATCAGTTCAGTTCAGTTCAGTTCAGTTCAGATCAGTTCAGTTAGTTCAGTTCAGATCAGTTCAGATCAGATCAGTTCAGATCAGATCAGTTCAGTTAGTTCAGTTCAGATCAGTTCAGTTCAGTTCAGTTCAGTTCAGTTCAGTTCAGTTCAGATCAGTTCAGTTCAGATCAGTTCAGTTAGTTCAGTTCAGTTCAGATCAGTTCAGATCAGATCAGTTCAGATCAGTTCAGTTCAGTTCTGTTAGTTCAGATCAGTTCAGTTCAGATCAGTTCAGATCAGTTCAGATCAGTTCAGTTCAGATCACACACACACACACACACACACCCCTTTTGAATAAAATACTCTGACGTCATAGATGATAATAACCTCTTTCATATTTCTCAGTTTGTTTATGATAAATAAATAAATAATAAATATAAAATATTATATTATAACATAATAATAAATAATAACCTGTAATCATTTAGACTACAGAAGAATAAATAAACTACATTTAACTTATTACCGTAAATTCACCGCCGAAGATGTAAACTAGCGTTTTTACGACATTACGGTAATGAAGCACAAACAGACGTTAAAAACATTTAAGATGTTTACGACACAAAGTGTCATCATGAAGAAGAGCCGCTCCCTCCTCATGACAACAAACCGGCCTACGACGGGCCCACAATCCAACGGGGATCCAACACCGGAAAACCGGGACACTCAGGCGACTAACGGCCACTAGAACCGACTGAACAGGACCGGAAGGACCCGGACAGACCAAGAACCGAGCCCGAGGAGGAGGAGACCTACCCGGTTACTGACGCGTCTTTACGCCCGTCTGGATGTCCCGACAATCGGACAATAATCCGGTCCCCGTCCCGGGACTTTCCAGGTTCCACTGAGGGTTAGGTCCCGGGTTTAGTCCGGGTCTTAGGTCCTGGTTTTGGTCCACTATTTAGGCTCTGAAATGCTCCATCTTGTTAGTGGCCTGGATCTGCTCGACTTTAAAGACGCAGTGACGCAACATTCGTCAAGCCTGCTGCAGCCCGACACCACCGGAACTTCCGGTAGAATTTCACACAAAAATGAGCCATCGTCTTCCCGGTGTCAAAATAAAATATATAAAATAAACTACCAGATATGATCACGTTATTATTGTCAGTCTATGGTTTGTAACCCTAACAAAGTATAATTTATATTTATTTATATTTTGTTTTCATAATAGAAACACCGAATAAAATCTAAAAAATGTTGAAAATGAAATTTTAAATAAAAACTGCAGTTCTTCGAGTGTCCACTCGAGGCTGTCTCAAAAACAAACAATCCTCATTGGCTGTGCAGCTTTTTATTTAACACCCACATTTTAAGCTACAAATGGCAGCGTTAGCAGGGTTAGCAGATTTAACATGGTCAGCAGCGTTAGCAGGGTCAGCAGCGTTAGCATGGTCAGCAGCGTTAGCAGCGTTAGCAGGGTCAGCAGGGTCAGCAGCATTAGCATGGTCAGCAGCATTAGCAGGGTTAGCAGTGTTAGCATCCCCTTTAACCTGCAGAGCTGTTTTTTATTTAAAGATATAAATCAGACGTGTGGTCCAGCGGTTTGTACGGCTTTAGTCCTTGTTGCAGCAGTCGTGGGTTTGAATCCGTACTTGGCACGTTGCTGCAGAGTGTCCCTCGCTCGCTCTTTCTCTCTCTCTCTTGCTCGCTGTCTCTCCTCCCAGCGTTTCTGTCTCTCTGCAGCTTTCCAATCAAACAAAAATCTATCAAAAATATAATTAAACATCTTTAATTCTAAATTCAAGGAAACAGATTTCTTTCAAAGTTTTATTGTGAAGGACCGTTTCAGTTTCACTTCCCCCCCTAAACGTACCGTCTGTGTTTGATCTGTTTCTTTATCAACAGAATAAAAACCAGATGAAATGTTATTTTCTCTTTCAGGTTTCCTGTTTCTATCGGTGACTTTTAGAAATGTTTTTTTTTCTCTTTCAAACAAGGAAACAGAAAATATTCAGAAATAAGAACTTCATTCAAATACATTTTGATTTATCTGCTTACGCTGTATCTTCTTTCTTTTGTTCCTACATTATGACTTCCTGTTTCCTCCTCAGGAAGACTGAATAAGAAATGAGCGACAGCGCCTCCTAGTGGCGCACAGGGCAACAACAACATTAGGAAATCAGAAGGAATATAAACCAAAGGACTCAGATGTTCTGCCAGTGAACGTCTCGTTCTTTATTCCAGTCAGCGTAGGAAAATAGATTCACATTAATGTTCTTCTGTCCTCTGACACGTTTCTGTTTCGCTTCATAACAAAAAACAAACAAACAAACAAACAAAGAGGGGCTGAAGTTCAAACTCACACAGACAACATAAAGGTGCATTTCACTGATTATCTTCAAAATCAAAGAACACAAAGAGAAGATTCATTTTTTTCTTTAAATCGCTGTCAAACCCACTTTTAAAATCTCATTTTTAAAGTGCAAAAAAAAAAAACAACAACACAAAAGCTAACAAGTCACGGAGAAAGAAAAACAAACAAACTTTAAGTTCATATTTTACAGTCACAGGAAAACCATGCAGGAAGCTGACAGCATCTTCCAGAAAGCAAAGACACTTAAAATGATCTCCATAGCAACAGTATTAATCACAAACTGTACAACCGACTGAAGGAGCGACAACAGACAAGAACAAAGTAACATTTTGGATGGCAGACGACGTGATTGCAGTTCTTCTTTTGCACCTTGTGAACAGAAAATGGCAGCAGAGCTCTAAATGTTCTGCTCACGCTCTCATCCACTGAGGACTTCATTACCCAGAGTTCTAGTCAAACAGGAAGCAGCACCTGGAAGGCTTCACTCAGGGCAAAGAAAAGTCTCATCCTAACCGTCTTTAAGTCAATAATTTGTTACATTCAGGGAATCATAGAGCTCAGAGTCTGACAGGAAACAGAGCGAGTTTAAACTCAAGGGTTAACCATCATCATCTTCTTCACCATCATCATCATCATCATCATCATCATCATCACCATCATCATCATCTTCATCACAAAGACTGCAGTGTTTGACCAGGATCAGCTCACTCGTACAAACATCTCGTCATCTCGTCACCTGAACCGTCGATTCAGCTCCACGCTGCGCTCAGGACGTCGTTATGGTAATAACTGATATAATGATTTCCCTTTAGAGTGTTAACACTGAAATAACAAATTAATGAAGTGAGAACTGATAAAAGAATTCCTACTCAGCTAAGGTCGGTCTGACCATGAGAAGAGGCGGAGCTTCCTGGAGGAGTTCAGAGATGTCCAGTTCTCTAGAGGTCTAAACCACTTAAAGCTGCTCTAAGCTTCATTATAACGTCCTTCAATCGACGTTTCAATTAGAAAACTTTGATTTAACTATAAGTTTATGCTGTAACCGACAGATCCAGTACAGGAAGTGACATCAGAGAAGGTTATATTACCATGACTGATCCTTTAAGGTCAAGGCACCGCTACCCGCATCCCGATCTTCTAATCTTTGATTATCTGACCCGTTTCTAGTTTTGTGTTTTTGAGCAACACGACTCCACAGTGAAAGATTCATAACCCCTTACGTCTTCAAAACCTGGGCTCCTAATACAGGTCTAAACGGGTCCCAATTGTGTCAGTGAGGTCACAAACTGGTCCAGAATTCCTTATAAACCCTCTTTGGTTCTTTTTGCACAGCCTGCAGGGAACTCAACATGTCCAGCAAGTACTGCTAATCTTTAGGCTTCTTCAAGACACGACAATGAAGGAATCCAAATGTGTAGTTCTCACAGCCAAACCGGGTGTTCTCGCCTCCCTGGACAAAGAATACTTCTAGACTTCAACAGTGCTGCAGACCTTTACGTGCCTTTTCAAAATTATCACAAACTTTGAAGGTTACGTTAGGGTTAGGGTTAGACTGGGTATTCTCTAACCTACAAGAAAAATACTTCTGTACTTGAGTCTACAGTGAATTTTAGCATTACCAGCCAAAATGGGCTCCATGGATTCCTTTTTGTTGCTTGACCTGGTTTATCCTGGTTCAAAAGTCAAACTGAGCCACTCATTGCATAGTGTAACTAAGTCCAGTAGGCTCAGGCAGTCTAGGAGGAGGAGGGCCACACTGAATTCCAGGCTGACTCCGACTTAATACGAGGGATAATACTTCTTTAGACCCCTTTCCCATCTTCTTATACAGCCGACAAGGAATTCCAGCAATCAGTAAGTCCTTCTCTGACCTCCCATGTACCATCAACTAAACCATCCCCAACTTACAATGAGCCATTTCTCTGATTTATTTTAGATCTAGATCTGAGCTGTCGATTCTTCTCAAGATAAAGACGCCAGAAACATGCCACGTTAAGTTAACCAAGGTCAAGGGCCAAACAGGCTTTTCTTGCCTTCATGGTCTTGCTCTTAACTATTCTCAAACTCCTTTGACTCGCTTTCATAGAACAGCCTTTACCAAACCTTTGCACACAGTTTCTTAGTGTTCAGCTGGCAAAATTAGCCCAGGAAGTGGGCTACAACAAACTCAAACTGGGGCCTCCTGATGTCTCCGACTTCCCATGAAAAATGTTTTCATCCTTTTGGATCCTGACCTGCAGAGTGCCGACAATCTGAAAAATGTATTGGACTCACTCTAAACTTTTCCCCAAACTGCTTCTAAAACAAAAGCTTTCCCAATGTTGCTAAACTTAAACAGTCTCAGCCAAAAAGTCTACTCAGGCCAATCAGCTGACCGTGTCCCATCACTGACTCCTGTAACCAATTCAAAGGTTTCCTGATGGATCTTGAGCTCTGTTGTGTTGCAGATCAGTTTCAAACCAATAAATAAAACCGATTCTAAAGGTAACTCTATACGTGTCCACCAGCCACTTCAATGGGGCTTCCTGCTACCCGACTCACGTTAAACACCAACTTACTTTCAAACTTTCACAGTTCAGATAATCTTCCAGACTTTCCATAAACTTTTATTAAATATTCCTTTAGTGAACTCTACATGTCAGCATTGCCCAGTCAGGCCAGTTAGCTCGCCAAATCCCATCTTTGACTTTCAATGAACCCACTCCTTTCTGATATCGACTTCCACCATGGTGCAGAATTTGTCGATGTGAATGACTTGCAGTGAAGCATTCCCGAGTCACATCTTTTTCACATCATCTTTATATATCCAGAACTTCTCATTGTTTCCATGTTGGCCCAGTGAAGCCCAGCAGGTCCTGCACAGGAAACACATCTTTCATGCTCAACTAACCAACAAGTAAAAAGCAACATTTCACTGGGATCTGCCTGTTGGATGATTGTTACAACTCTGACTTCTGATGGCTGATGACTCAGAACAAGGCGTCAGACCTCTTTCGACAACAAGGCAACTTTAAGAACAACCTAAAGGCAACTTTGCCCTGAGTGCTGCTCGCACTACACACGAGTAAGGCTCAGTAATTCCGAACAACTTGTCAAGCACGCAAACAAAAGGTAGAGATCAATAAGTCCAAAGTGACCAACATCAAATCCCAATCTGAAAACAAGTCCACTTCAAGGACGAGTTCCATGTCAAGACAAACAAGTCCAGTTTTTAGTCCATGATGGCCAGCTGATCCTGAGTCAGGACCAACAAGTCCAAAGTGAAGTGTCAGTTAACCCTTCAATCTGATGCCTTGGCACCATTGTTGTCATGAAGACGTTGCTAATCGAGTGAAACGTTGCTTTCAACTGTCTCTGAAGTTCATCAGTTCAAGAGAGTGTGTTTCCCTCTTATGTCATACTATCTCTCTACTGAATATTTTTAAACAAAGAGTTTTATTCTGGCTAATTTAAAAAATAAATCTGAGGCGAGTGCAAGCCTTAAGCAGAACATTTTCAATTCTTATAACGATAAATTCACAACATACATCTTTAACTTTTAAACAGTGCAACTTTTCATTAGTTTCAGTTCTGAGGCCGGGCGCTTAAAGGGAGGCCGAGATTTGGTACCTTTTGGCACATTTAAGTCTCACTTGCGTTCAATTCCCCTGAAGGTGGAGCTGTAGCAGCAAGCATGTAGCTTTGTGAAACCACTTCCTGATAGAGGAAAAGTGCTTTAACTAATTTCCCATCATGCAACAATTATAATTTTAACAGTGTGAACACGTTTCGGCATCCCTTTAACTGACATGAAGACCTCATTGTCAAAGGACGGAAGAAGAAAAGGACATTTACACAAACACACACAGCTGTCCACAGAACGACTGTTTTTGACCATCAGTGAAAACAGAGTGAGCCAAAGGCGGTGCTCAGCCCTGCAGCTTGTAGCACCAACGATGAAGAAGACACCGTCACATGCAGCGAGACACAGTTTGGCAAAGGTGAGGAAAATATCTCAGCATTATGACATCCCCATCATCAGGGACAAAGGAGTCTAGTTTTCTGTCAAATAAAATCTATTTTTACAGAGGAAACATTTTTGTGTTTAGCAGAGTCCTGGTTACCCGTTAGCATTAGCAGAACACAGACTAACAGCTCTGTCAACTTTAAAAGCAAAGAAATGAATGTCAGCTCCAAACTCTAAGATAGAGAGGCCGGTTATGACCCTCAGATATTCAGACAATACTTCAGAGGTGATCAAGGAGAGGAGGTGAAAGTGTTAGTGCAAAAGGCGCATGGCAACAAACCACAACAGCAGAGACGGGAAGTAGACCAAGAGTCAGTAAATATCCATCAGTTCATCCTTGAGACTGCGTCGTCTTTAGCTCTTTGTGCTTTGTGGGACTAGATGAATCTTATTGTCTTGAACAGGAAAGGACAACTTTTCAATGTCTACCTGTTTGTGTGGACAGGGTTTACTTGAAAAGCTGCTTAGGGCGTGGATGTTTGAACTGCAGGCGGTTAAAGCAGGAGGGGTATCTGAGTAAGTGCTAATGTCAGTCTAACCCTAACCCTAACCCCTCTAACCCTAAACTCTAACCCTCTATCCCTAAACTCTAACTCTCTAACCCTCTAACCCTAAACCCTAACCCTTACCCCTAAACTCTAACCCTCTAACCCTAAACCTAAACCCTCTAACCCTCTATCCCTAAACCCTAAACTCTAACTCTCTAACCCTAACCCTTACCCCTAAACTCTAACTCTCTAACCCTCTAACCCTAACCCCTAAACTCTAACCCTAAACCTAAACCCTCTAACCCTAAACCCTAAACTCTAACTCTCTAACCCTAACCCTTACCCTCTTACCCTACCCTAACCCTACACTAACCCTACCCTCTAACCCTAACCCTACCCTCTAACCCTAACCCTTACCCTAACCCTCTATCCCTAAACCCTAAACTCTAACCCTAACCCTTACCCCTAAACTCTAACCCTAAACCTAAACCCTCTAACCCTCTATCCCTAAACCCTAAACTCTAACTCTCTAACCCTAACCCTTACCCCTAAACTCTAACTCTCTAACCCTAACCCTTACCCCTAAACTCTAACTCTCTAACCCTCTAACCCTAACCCCTAAACTCTAACCCTAAACCTAAACCCTCTAACCCTCTATCCCTAAACCCTAAACTCTAACTCTCTAACCCTAACCCTTACCCCTAAACTCTAACTCTCTAACCCTCTAACCCTAACCCCTAAACTCTAACCCTAAACCTAAACCCTCTAACCCTAAACCCTAAACTCTAACTCTCTAACCCTAACCCTAACCCTAAACTCTAACTCTCTAACCCTCTAACCCTAAACCCTAAAGTAGGTCATAAAGTTTAGTTTCAGTTCTGAGTGAAATCTGTCTTTAAAATACCTTCAAGTGAACTGTTGTGTTTTCAATCAGGTACTTCCTGCTTTATCGTTCCTCCAGTTTTAAAGTGTTTAAAAAATATTTCTAAAATGTGGCACATTTTAAAATACATATAAATATGGCTGCCGCCCTCCAAGGACTTAGAATCAACATGTGACATTTGTGTCTTTGACAAATCAAAGACAAAAAAAAGTTTCATAAACTGACCAAAACACAATAAAGTGATTCTTGTTTCTTTCTTACATTGAGCCAGACTAACCATGCAGACTAGAGCTGCACTCCCTGAAGAAGTGTTTTACTTTTGACACCCCTCCCTCACATACAACAAAGAGTTTGTAATGTATCTGATGAATTACAAACCCTGCAAGGCTCAGGTAATTATAAAGCACCGTTTCTGTGCAGTTTATAACCCGTGTGTTCAAATGTTGGAGAGATTCAAATAAAGGAATCCTGATAAGAACTGAGGAACTAGAAAGACGCCTGCAGACCCTCCGCTCTCAGCTGCTTCAATACATTCCTACCTCAAACCATTTATTTGATTCACACTAGTTTTACTTTGACTCTCTTTATTTCATGACCCATCTCTGGTGAATAGATATTTAAAGCCTTGAAATTGAGTGTGTTGTCCTCCCTGTCTCACACACACACATGAACGACACCAACACTGTCACAAACACAACAAAACAAATCTGTTCAGAACAGAGAAACCCAGAGTCCAGCTGCGATTCACCTCAAATCAAAAGTTAAACTGAAAACCACTTCCTGGAGACAAAGCAGGACTTGGTCCTCAGCTGCACCAGACTTTAGATTCAGTTATTAGACTTCCATTTCTATCCCTCTAACCCCCACATCCTGAAATCATTTTTATACATGAGTTGAATTGAAGGTGAGTCGAGGCTGAACTCTGTTAAAAAGGTGATTTTTCATATATAACACAAAGAACCTTCACAAGGCTCTGACCCGTAGTACCTTCAGTATCTATCCTCTTCAAAGTCATTACTGTTTCTTCTCCATGAATCAGCTGATTGGAGGCTGTAAAGGTGATGCAGCTGAAAACCATCCCTCAGCACAGAAAAGGAATAATCTAAGGATTAAGGAAACAAGGATGCAAGGAGGGAAGGAAGGTTTAAATGGGGCCCGGGGATCTGAGGAGCAGCTCTCCTGACCCTCCACTGACAGACGGACAAACAGACATGCAGGTTTGTAAAGCGTCTGTTTAGAAGTGCAATGGGAGCTGATGAAGGGAATTTTGGCTTCATTTATCCTCCTGACCGGCTCTCTGCTGCGGCCAATCTGGGATTTCAACCAATAAGGAGGAGGTGAATGGGATTTGAGGGGGCGGGGCTTGGCTGTAGGTGAGGTAACAGCTAGTGTCCCTCTCTTTGTGAGGAGATGTGGTCCTCCTCAGTCTTTACTGTGACAGAGGAGGCAGGAGCAGGTGGGGGAGAGGAGGTGGAGGAGGAAGGCAGCTCTAGCGGCGTCAGCGTGATCTCTACCTCCCCCCGCTCCTCGTGCAGCGTGGGCAGAGGAAGAGCGGTGTGAGGATGGAGGTGTGCTGCCGCTGTAGCAGCGCTGTTATTGCTCGGTCTCGGAGCTTTCTGGATGACCTCAACCATCGGGGTCCGGCTTGACGCCGCCAGCTCCCAGCTGGGGTTTCCTGGACTCTGGAACAGCAGTAGGGGCCTGTTGTGGTGGTCTGGCTCACCCGCCCCTCCTGGCTGACACTGGACCACTACCCCACGGTGCTCCACCAGCCTGTGAGCTGGGTCCGCTGGAAGGTGGCTCAGAACCAGACTGGACTGGTCCTGAATCACCAGCTCCAGCACGGGCTGCGAGGAGGAGGAAGCTTTCTGTATGACCCCACCCGTGAGGGAGGTGATGATGGGAGGGTGGGAGGGATGAGGAGGAGGGTGAGGCTGTGGAGGAGGAGGACGAGGCGGCGGAAAAGCGTCCTCTGGTCGAGGTTTTCTTGGTCGTCCGCGTTTCCGTTTCACAGGAGGAGTGTTGGAAGCAGAGCCTCCAGAAAGGCCGACAGCGCCGCCGCCTGACGCTAACTCCAAGGGGCGCTTACTCGTGTTTCCTCGTGCTTTCTGTACCACTGAGGTGGGGGCTGCAGGAGGGGGGGCCACCTTCTCCCTCTCATAGAGACATCCCTGAGGCAGAATCATCAAGGGGACAGGAGCACCCTGCTGCTGTGGTAATGTCGCCATGGCGATAACCTTGACTCCACCACCACTGGCAGCAGCAGCGGCAGCAGGGCCTCCTGGTCCAGATGCTCCACCCACACCTGAGGCGTCTTTTGGAGCCAATGACGGCGGAGAGGAGCGGACAGAGAGCTGCGTCTTGTCAGGGATGGAGCTGCGAGGGAGGATTCTGGGTAACTGCTTCATGAAGGCTTCCACCTGCAGCTCAGAGAGTCAGACAGTTAGAAACAACAAACATCGGACTGATTCATGAAAAACAAAGACCACTGAGGAGGAGGAGTCAACGTACAGCAGGACGCAGAGAGGAGGAGGAGGAGGGAGGAGGCAGAGCTTCCAGGGATGAAGGTTTGGCTGCAGCTGATTTGTCTGCTGACGGCTGCTTCAGGTCTCCGAGGTTCTCCTTCTAAAGAGCAGAGAAAGTGATGAGTGTCACAGAACATCTGTAGAACCTGAACCATCACTAATTGAACAGCTGTGATCACCTTCTGCTCAGCGTCGCTCTCAGGTTTATGGACGGCCGGCGTTTTCTTGATGACTTTGTGTGTTTTGGCCGGACCTCCTGCAGACAGACGACACTCAGTTACCCCACCAAACATTTCATTCTTACATTCAGGGAACCAAACTAAAAGGAAAAGGGAACCAAACCAGAGGAACCAAGGGAACCAAAGTTAGGAAAAAGAGATGAAGGACGTTCAGAAATGTTCTATACTTCTTTTTCAATGCTGCGTGTTTAACATAATCAACAGTATTAAAAAGTACTAAAGCTTAGAACACTTGCAGATCTACATGTAGAACACCTGCAGAACTTCATGTAGAACACCTGCAGAACACCTGCAGAACTACATGTAGAACACCTGCAGAACACCTGCAGAACTACATGGAGAACACCTGCAGAACACCTGCAGAACTTCATGTAGAACACCTGCAGAACTACATGTAGAACACCTGCAAAACTACATGTAGAACACCTGCAGAACTACATGTAGAACACCTGCAAAACTACATGTAGAACACCTGCAGAACACCTGCAGAACTACATGGAGAACACCTGCAGAACACCTGCAGAACTTCATGTAGAACACCTGCAGAACTACATGTAGAACACCTGCAGAACAACATGTAGAACACCTGCAGAACACCTGCAGAACTACATGTAGAACACCTGCAGAACACCTGCAGAACTACATGGAGAACACCTGCAGAACTTCATGTAGAACACCTGCAGAACTACATGGAGAACACCTGCAGAACACCTGCAGAACTTCATGTAGAACACCTGCAAAACTACATGTAGAACACCTGCAGAACTACATGTAGAACACCTGCAGAACTACATGGAGAACACCTGCAGAACACCTGCAGAACTTCATGTAGAACACCTGCAGAACTACATGTAGAACACCTGCAGAACTTCATGTAGAACACCTGCAGAACACCTGCAGAACTACATGTAGAACACCTGCAGAACACCTGCAGAACTACATGGAGAACACCTGCAGAACTACATGTAGAACACCTGCAGAACAACATGTAGAACACCTGCAGAACACCTGCAGAACTACATGTAGAACACCTGCAAAACTACATGTAGAACACCTGCAGAACTTCATGTAGAACACCTGCAGAACACCTGCAGAACTACATGGAGAACACCTGCAGAACTACATGGAGAACACCTGCAGAACACCTGCAGAACTACATGGAGAACACCTGCAGAACACCTGCAGAACTTCATGTAGAACACCTGCAGAACTACATGTAGAACACCTGCAAAACTACATGTAGAACACCTGCAAAACTACATGTAGAACACCTGCAGAACACCTGCAGAACTACATGTAGAATACCTGCAGAACACCTGCAGAACTACATGGAGAACACCTGCAGAACTACATGGAGAACACCTGCAGAACACCTGCAGAACTACATGGAGAACACCTGCAGAACACCTGCAGAACTTCATGTAGAACACCTGCAGAACTACATGTAGAACACCTGCAAAACTACATGTAGAACACCTGCAGAACTACATGTAGAACACCTGCAAAACTACATGTAGAACACCTGCAGAACACCTGCAGAACTACATGGAGAACACCTGCAGAACACCTGCAGAACTTCATGTAGAACACCTGCAGAACTACATGTAGAACACCTGCAGAACAACATGTAGAACACCTGCAGAACACCTGCAGAACTACATGTAGAACACCTGCAGAACACCTGCAGAACTACATGGAGAACACCTGCAGAACTTCATGTAGAACACCTGCAGAACTACATGGAGAACACCTGCAGAACACCTGCAGAACTTCATGTAGAACACCTGCAAAACTACATGTAGAACACCTGCAGAACTACATGTAGAACACCTGCAGAACTACATGGAGAACACCTGCAGAACACCTGCAGAACTTCATGTAGAACACCTGCAGAACTACATGTAGAACACCTGCAGAACTTCATGTAGAACACCTGCAGAACACCTGCAGAACTACATGTAGAACACCTGCAGAACACCTGCAGAACTACATGGAGAACACCTGCAGAACTACATGTAGAACACCTGCAGAACAACATGTAGAACACCTGCAGAACACCTGCAGAACTACATGTAGAACACCTGCAAAACTACATGTAGAACACCTGCAGAACTTCATGTAGAACACCTGCAGAACACCTGCAGAACTACATGGAGAACACCTGCAGAACTACATGGAGAACACCTGCAGAACACCTGCAGAACTACATGGAGAACACCTGCAGAACACCTGCAGAACTTCATGTAGAACACCTGCAGAACTACATGTAGAACACCTGCAAAACTACATGTAGAACACCTGCAAAACTACATGTAGAACACCTGCAGAACACCTGCAGAACTACATGTAGAATACCTGCAGAACACCTGCAGAACTACATGGAGAACACCTGCAGAACTACATGGAGAACACCTGCAGAACACCTGCAGAACTACATGGAGAACACCTGCAGAACACCTGCAGAACTTCATGTAGAACACCTGCAGAACTACATGTAGAACACCTGCAAAACTACATGTAGAACACCTGCAGAACTACATGTAGAACACCTGCAAAACTACATGCAGAACACCTGCAGAACACCTGCAGAACTACATGGAGAACACCTGCAGAACACCTGCAGAACTTCATGTAGAACACCTGCAGAACTACATGTAGAACACCTGCAGAACTTCATGTAGAACACCTGCAGAACACCTGCAGAACTACATGTAGAACACCTGCAGAACACCTGCAGAACTACATGGAGAACACCTGCAGAACACCTGCAGAACTTCATGTAGAACACCTGCAGAACTACATGTAGAACACCTGCAGAACAACATGTAGAACACCTGCAGAACTTCATGTAGAACACCTGCAGAACTACATGTAGAACACTTGCAGAACACCTGCAGAACTACATGTAGAACACCTGCAAAACTACACGTAGAACACCTGCAGAACTACATGTAGAACACCTGCAGAACTACATGTAGAACTACATGTAGAACACCTGCAGAACTACATGTAGAACACCTGCAAAACTACATGTAGAACACCTGCAGAACTACATGTAGAACACCTGCAGAACTACATGTAGAACTACATGTAGAACACCTGCAGAACACCTGCAGAACTACATGTAGAACACCTGCAGAACTACATGTAGAACACCTGCAGAACTTCATCATGTAGAATACCTGCAGAACTACATGTAGAACACCTGCAGAACTACATGTAGAACACCTGCAGAACTACATGTAGAACACCTGCAGAACTTCATCATGTAGAATACCTGCAGAACTACATGTAGAACACCTGCAGAACTACATGGAGAACACCTGCAGAACTACATGTAGAACACCTGCAGAATACCTGCAGAACTACATGTAGAACACCTGCAGAACTACATGTAGAACACCTGCAGAATACCTGCAGAACTACATGTAGAACTACATGTAGAACACCTGCAGAACTACATGTAGAACTACATGTAGAACACCTGCAGAACTACATGTAGAATACCTGCAGAACTACATGTAGAACACCTGCAGAACTACATGGAGAACACCTGCAGAACACCTGCAGAACTTCATGTAGAACACCTGCAGAACTACATGTAGAACACCTGCAAAACTACATGTAGAACACCTGCAGAACTTCATGTAGAACACCTGCAGAACACCTGCAGAACTACATGTAGAACACCTGCAGAACACCTGCAGAACTACATGGAGAACACCTGCAGAACACCTGCAGAACTACATGGAGAACACCTGCAGAACACCTGCAGAACTTCATGTAGAACACCTGCAGAACTACATGTAGAACACCTGCAAAACTACATGTAGAACACCTGCAGAACTACATGTAGAACACCTGCAAAACTACATGCAGAACACCTGCAGAACACCTGCAGAACTACATGGAGAACACCTGCAGAACACCTGCAGAACTTCATGTAGAACACCTGCAGAACTACATGTAGAACACCTGCAGAACTTCATGTAGAACACCTGCAGAACACCTGCAGAACTACATGTAGAACACCTGCAGAACACCTGCAGAACTACATGGAGAACACCTGCAGAACACCTGCAGAACTTCATGTAGAACACCTGCAGAACTACATGTAGAACACCTGCAGAACAACATGTAGAACACCTGCAGAACACCTGCAGAACTTCATGTAGAACACCTGCAGAACTACATGTAGAACACTTGCAGAACACCTGCAGAACTACATGTAGAACACCTGCAAAACTACACGTAGAACACCTGCAGAACTACATGTAGAACACCTGCAGAACTACATGTAGAACTACATGTAGAACACCTGCAGAACTACATGTAGAACACCTGCAAAACTACATGTAGAACACCTGCAGAACTACATGTAGAACACCTGCAGAACTACATGTAGAACTACATGTAGAACACCTGCAGAACACCTGCAGAACTACATGTAGAACACCTGCAGAACTACATGTAGAACACCTGCAGAACTTCATCATGTAGAATACCTGCAGAACTACATGTAGAACACCTGCAGAACTACATGTAGAACACCTGCAGAACTACATGTAGAACACCTGCAGAACTTCATCATGTAGAATACCTGCAGAACTACATGTAGAACTACATGTAGAACTACATGTAGAACACCTGCAGAACTACATGTAGAACACCTGCAGAACACCTGCAGAACTACATGGAGAACACCTGCAGAACTACATGTAGAACACCTGCAGAACACCTGCAGAACTACATGGAGAACACCTGCAGAACTACATGTAGAACACCTGCAGAATACCTGCAGAACTACATGTAGAACACCTGCAGAACTACATGTAGAACACCTGCAGAATACCTGCAGAACTACATGTAGAACTACATGTAGAACACCTGCAGAACTACATGTAGAACTACATGTAGAACACCTGCAGAACTACATGTAGAATACCTGCAGAACTACATGTAGAACACCTGCAGAACTACATGGAGAACACCTGCAGAACACCTGCAGAACTTCATGTAGAACACCTGCAGAACTACATGTAGAACACCTGCAGAACTACATGTAGAACACCTGCAGAATACCTGCAGAACTACATGTAGAACTACATGTAGAACACCTGCAGAACTACATGTAGAATACCTGCAGAACTACATGTAGAACACCTGCAGAACTACATGTAGAATACCTGCAGAACTACATGTAGAACACCTGCAGAACACTGTTTTGTGTGTTTGTGTGTTTGTGTGTTTTCTGTGTTTGTGTGTTTGTGTGTTTGTGTGTTTGTGTTTTCTGTGTTTGTGTGTTTGTGTTTTGTGTGTTTGTGTGTTTGTGTGTTTTCTGTGTTTGTGTGTTTTGTGTGTTTTGTGTGTTTTGTGTGTTTGTGTGTTTTGTGTGTTTGTGTGTTTTGTGTGTTTGTGTGTTTTCTGTGTTTTCTGTGTTTTCTGTGTTTGTGTGTTTTCTGTGTTTGTGTGTTTCTTTGTTTTCTGTGTTTGTGTGTTTGTGTGTTTGTGTGTTTTCTGTGTTTTGTGTGTTTGTGTGTTTGTGTGTTTTCTGTGTTTTCTGTGTTTTGTGTGTTTTGTGTGTTTTGTGTGTTTGTGTGTTTGTGTGTTTTCTGCGTTTTGTGTGTTTGTGTGTTTTCTGTGTTTTGTGTGTTTGTGTGTTTTGTGTGTTTGTGTGTTTTCTGTGTTTGTGTGTTTTCTGTGTTTTGTATGTTTGTGTGTTTTGTGTGTGTTTGTGTGTTTTGTGTGTTTGTGTGTTTGTGTGTTTTGTATGTTTGTGTGTTTTGTATGTTTGTGTGTTTTGTATGTTTGTGTGTTTTGTGTGTTTGTGTGTTTGTGTGTTTTGTGTGTTTTGTATGTTTGTGTTTTGTATGTTTGTGTGTTTTGCGTGTTTTGTATGTTTGTGTGTTTTGTGTGTTTGTGTGTTTGTGTGTTTTGTGTGTTTTGTATGTTTGTGTGTTTTGTATGTTTGTGTGTTTTGCGTGTTTGTGTGTTTGTGTGTTTTGTGTGTTTTGTATGTTTGTGTGTTTTGTGTGTGTTTGTGTGTTTGTGTGTTTGTGTGTTTGTGTGTTTTGTGTGTTTGTGTGTTTGTGTGTTTTGTGTTTTTGTGTGTTTGTGTGTTTTCTGTGTTTGTGTGTTTGTGTGTTTTCTGTGTTTGTGTGTTTGTGTGTTTTCTGCGTTTTGTGTGTTTGTGTGTTTTCTGTGTTTTGTGTGTTTGTGTGTTTTGTGTGTTTGTGTGTTTTCTGTGTTTGTGTGTTTTGTGTGTTTTGTATGTTTGTGTGTTTTGTGTGTGTTTGTGTGTTTTGTGTGTTTGTGTGTTTGTGTGTTTTGTGTGTTTTGTATGTTTGTGTGTTTTGTATGTTTGTGTGTTTTGTATGTTTGTGTGTTTTGTGTGTTTGTGTGTTTGTGTGTTTTGTGTGTTTTGTATGTTTGTGTTTTGTATGTTTGTGTGTTTTGCGTGTTTTGTATGTTTGTGTGTTTTGTGTGTTTGTGTGTTTGTGTGTTTTGTGTGTTTTGTATGTTTGTGTGTTTTGTATGTTTGTGTGTTTTGCGTGTTTGTGTGTTTGTGTGTTTTGTGTGTTTTGTATGTTTGTGTGTGTTTGTGTGTTTGTGTGTTTGTGTGTTTGTGTGTTTTGTGTGTTTGTGTGTTTGTGTGTTTGTGTGTTTTGTGTGTTTGTGTGTTTGTGTGTTTTCTGTGTTTGTGTGTTTGTGTGTTGTGTGTTTGTGTGTTTGTGTGTTTTCGTGTTTGTGTGTTTGTGTGTTTGTGTGTTTGTGTGTTTTGTGTTTTTGTGTGTTTATGTGTTTTCTGTGTTTGTGTGTTTTGTGTGTTTTGTATGTTTGTGTTTTGTATGTTTGTGTGTTTTGCGTGTTTTGTATGTTTGTGTGTTTTGTGTGTTTGTGTGTTTGTGTGTTTTGTGTGTTTTGTATGTTTGTGTGTTTTGTATGTTTGTGTGTTTTGCGTGTTTGTGTGTTTGTGTGTTTTGTGTGTTTTGTATGTTTGTGTGTTTGTGTGTTTGTGTGTTTGTGTGTTTGTGTGTTTTGTGTGTTTGTGTGTTTTGTGTTTTCTGTGTTTGTGTGTTTGTGTGTTGTGTGTTTGTGTGTTTGTGTGTTTTCGTGTTTGTGTGTTTGTGTGTTTGTGTGTTTGTGTGTTTTCTGTGTTTGTGTGTTTGTGTGTTTTCTACGTTTTGTGTGTTTGTGTGTTTTCTGTGTTTTGTGTGTTTGTGTGTTTTGTGTGTTTGTGTGTTTTCTGTGTTTGTGTGTTTTGTGTGTTTTGTATGTTTGTGTGTTTTGTGTGTGTTTGTGTGTTTTGTGTGTTTGTGTGTTTGTGTGTTTTGTGTGTTTTGTATGTTTGTGTTTTGTATGTTTGTGTGTTTTGCGTGTTTTGTATGTTTGTGTGTTTTGTGTGTTTGTGTGTTTGTGTGTTTTGTGTGTTTTGTATGTTTGTGTGTTTTGTATGTTTGTGTGTTTTGCGTGTTTGTGTGTTTGTGTGTTTTGTATGTTTGTGTGTTTGTGTGTTTGTGTGTTTTGTGTGTTTGTGTGTTTGTGTGTTTTGTGTTTTTGTGTGTTTGTGTGTTTTCTGTGTTTGTGTGTTTGTGTGTTTTGTGTGTTTCTGTGTTTGTGTGTTTTCGTGTTTGTGTGTTTGTGTGTTTGTGTGTTTGTGTGTTTTCTGTGTTTTGTGTTTTATGTGTTTTGTGTGTTTTGTGTGTTTTGTGTGTTTGTGTGTTTTCTGTGTTTGTGTGTTTGTGTGTTTTGTGTGTTTGTGTGTTTTCTGTGTTTGTGTGTTTGTGTTTTCTGTGTTTGTGTGTTTTGTGTGTTTTGTGTGTTTTGTGTGTTTTGTCTGTTTTGTGTGTTTTGTGTGTTTGTGTGTTTTGTGTGTTTGTGTGTTTTGTGTGTTTTGTCTGTTTTGTGTGTTTTCTGTGTTTGTGTGTTTTCTGTGTTTTCTGTGTTTGTGTGTTTTCTGTGTTTGTGTTTTCTGTGTTTTCTGTGTGTGTTTTCTGTGTTTGTATGTTTGTGTGTTTTGTGTGTTTGTGTGTTTGTGTGTTTGTGTGTTTTGTGTGTTTGTGTGTTTGTGTGTTTGTGTGTTTTCTGTGTTTTGTATGTTTGTGTGTTTGTGTGTTTGTGTGTTTGTGTGTGTTTGTGTGTTTGTGTGTTTGTGTGTGTTTTGTGTGTTTTGTATGTTTGTGTGTTTGTGTGTTTGTGTGTTTGTGTGTTTTGTGTGTTTTGTATGTTTGTGTGTTTTGTGTGTTTGTGTGTTTGTGTGTGTTTGTGTGTGTTTGTGTGTTTGTGTGTTTGTGTGTGTTTGTGTGTTTTGCGTGTTTTGTATGTTTGTGTGTTTTGCGTGTTTGTGTGTTTTGTATGTTTGTGTGTTTTGCGTGTTTTGTATGTTTGTGTGTTTTGTGTGTTTGTGTGTTTTGTGTGTTTTGTGTGTTTTGTGTGTTTTGTGTGTTTGTGTGTTTTCTGTGTTTGTGTGTTTTGTGTTTTGTGTGTTTGTGTGTTTTGTGTTTGTGTGTTTGTGTGTTTGTGTGTTTGTGTGTTTTGTGTGTTTGTGTGTTTTGTGTGTTTGTGTGTTTTGTGTGTTTTGTGTGTTTGTGTGTTTTGTGTGTTTTGTGTGTTTTGTGTGTTTGTGTGTTTGTGTGTTTTCTGTTTGTGTGTTTGTGTGTTTTGTGTGTTTGTGTGTTTTGTGTGTTTGTGTGTTTTCTGTGTTTGTGTGTTTTGTGTGTTTTGTGTGTTTTGTGTGTTTGTGTGTTTTGTGTGTTTGTGTGTTTTCTGTGTTTGTGTGTTTTCTGTGTGTGTTTTGTGTGTTTTGTGTGTTTGTGTGTTTGTGTGTTTGTGTGTTTCGTGTGTTTGTGTGTTTGTGTGTTTGTGTGTTTTGTATGTTTGTGTGTTTTGTGTGTTTTGTGTGTTTTGTATGTTTGTGTGTTTTGTGTGTTTTGCGTGTTTGTGTGTTTTGTGTGTTTTGTGTGTTTTGTGTGTTTGTGTGTTTTCTGTGTTTGTGTGTTTTGTGTTTGTGTGTTTGTGTGTTTTGTGTGTTTGTGTGTTTTGTGTGTTTGTGTGTTTTCTGTGTTTTGTGTGTTTGCGTGTTTGTGTGTTTGTGTGTTTGTGTGTTTTGTGTGTTTTGTGTGTTTGTGTGTTTTGTGTGTTTGCGTGTTTGTGTGTTTGTGTGTTTTGTGTGTTTGTGTGTTTTGTGTGTTTTGTGTGTTTCTGTGTTTTGTGTGTTTGCGTGTTTGTGTGTTTGTGTGTTTGTGTGTTTTGTGTGTTTTGCGTGTTTGTGTGTTTGTGTGTTTTGCGTGTTTGTGTGTTTGTGTGTTTGTGTGTTTTGTGTGTTTGTGTGTTTTGTGTGTTTGTGTGTTTTGTGTGTTTTGTGTGTTTGTGTGTTTTGTATGTTTGTGTTTTGCGTGTTTGTGTGTTTGTGTGTTTTGTGTGTTTTGTATGTTTGTGTGTTTTGCGTGTTTGTGTGTTTTGTGTGTTTTGTATGTTTGTGTGTTTTGTATGTTTGTGTGTTTTGTATGTTTGTGTGTTTTGCGTGTTTGCGTGTTTGTGTGTTTTGTATGTTTGTGTGTTTTGCGTGTTTGTGTGTTTTGTATGTTTGTGTGTTTTGCGTGTTTGTGTGTTTGTGTGTGTGTGTGTGTTTTGTATGTTTGTGTGTTTTGCGTGTTTGTGTGTTTTGTGTGTTTTGTATGTTTGTGTGTTTTGTATGTTTGTGTTTTCTGTGTTTGTGTGTTTTGTGTGTTTGTGTGTTTTGTATGTTTGTGTGTTTTGTGTGTTTTGTGTGTTTTGTGTGTTTTGTATGTTTGTGTGTTTTGCGTGTTTGTGTGTTTGTGTGTTTTGTGTGTTTTGTGTGTTTTGTGTGTTTTGTGTGTTTGTGTGTTTTCTGTGTTTGTGTTTTGTGTGTTTGTGTGTTTGCGTGTTTGTGTGTTTTGTATGTTTGTGTGTTTTGCGTGTTTGTGTGTTTGTGTGTTTTGTGTGTGTGTGTGTTTTGTATGTTTGTGTGTTTTGTATGTTTGTGTGTTTTGCGTGTTTGCGTGTTTGTGTGTTTGTGTGTTTGTGTGTTTGTGTGTTTGTATGTTTGTGTGTTTTGCGTGTTTGTGTGTTTGCGTGTTTGTGTGTTTTGTATGTTTGTGTGTTTTGCGTGTTTGTGTGTTTTGTGTGTTTGTGTGTTTGTGTGTTTGTGTGTTTTGTATGTTTGTGTGTTTTGTGTGTTTGTGTGTTTTGTGTGTTTGTGTGTTTTGTGTGTTTGTGTGTTTTGTGTGTTTGTGTGTTTGTATGTTTGTGTGTTTTGCGTGTTTGTGTGTTTGCGTGTTTTGTGTGTTTGTGTGTTTGTGTGTTTTGTATGTTTGTGTGTTTTGTGTGTTTGTGTGTTTTGTGTGTTTGCGTGTTTGTGTGTTTTGTATGTTTGTGTGTTTTGCGTGTTTGTGTGTTTTGTGTGTTTGTGTGTTTGTGTGTTTGTGTGTTTTGTATGTTTGTGTGTTTTGTGTGTTTGTGTGTTTTGTGTGTTTGTGTGTGTTTGTGTGTTTGTGTGTTTTGTGTGTTTGTGTGTTTTGTGTGTTTGTGTGTTTTGTGTGTTTGTGTGTTTGTATGTTTGTGTGTTTTGCGTGTTTGTGTGTTTGCGTGTTTGTGTGTTTTGTATGTTTGTGTGTTTTGCGTGTTTGTGTGTTTTGTGTGTTTGTGTGTTTGTGTGTTTGTGTGTTTTGTATGTTTGTGTGTTTTGTGTGTTTGTGTGTTTTGTGTGTTTGTGTGTTTTGTGTGTTTGTGTGTTTTGTGTGTTTGTGTGTTTGTATGTTTGTGTGTTTTGCGTGTTTGTGTGTTTGCGTGTTTTGTGTGTTTGTGTGTTTGTGTGTTTTGTATGTTTGTGTGTTTTGTGTGTTTGTGTGTTTTGTGTGTTTGCGTGTTTGTGTGTTTTGTATGTTTGTGTGTTTTGCGTGTTTGTGTGTTTTGTGTGTTTGTGTGTTTGTGTGTTTGTGTGTTTTGTATGTTTGTGTGTTTTGTGTGTTTGTGTGTTTTGTGTGTTTGTGTGTGTTTGTGTGTTTGTGTGTTTTGTGTGTTTGTGTGTTTTGTGTGTTTGTGTGTTTTGTGTGTTTGTGTGTTTGTATGTTTGTGTGTTTTGCGTGTTTGTGTGTTTGCGTGTTTGTGTGTTTTGTATGTTTGTGTGTTTTGCGTGTTTGTGTGTTTGTGTGTTTTGTGTGTTTGTGTGTTTGCGTGTTTGTATGTTTGTGTGTTTGTATGTTTGCGTGTTTGTGTGTTTGTGTGTTTTGTGTGTGTGTGTGTTTTGTATGTTTGTGTGTTTTGTATGTTTGTGTGTTTTGCGTGTTTGCGTGTTTGTGTGTTTGTGTGTTTGTGTGTTTTGTATGTTTGTGTGTTTTGCGTGTTTGTGTGTTTTGTATGTTTGTGTGTTTTGCGTGTTTGTGTGTTTGTGTGTTTTGTGTGTTTTGTATGTTTGTGTGTTTTGCGTGTTTGTGTGTTTTGTATGTTTGTGTGTTTTGTATGTTTGTGTGTTTTCTGTGTTTGTGTGTTTTGCGTGTTTGTGTGTTTTGTATGTTTGTGTGTTTTGTATGTTTGTGTGTTTTGTGTGTTTGTGTGTTTTGTATGTTTGTGTGTTTTGTGTGTTTGTGTGTTTGTGTGTTTTGTATGTTTGTGTGTTTTGTGTGTTTGTGTGTTTTGCGTGTTTGTGTGTTTTGTATGTTTGTGTGTTTTGCGTGTTTGTGTGTTTGTGTGTTTTGTGTGTTTGTGTGTTTTGTATGTTTGTGTGTTTTGCGTGTTTGTGTGTTTGTGTGTTTTGTGTGTTTGTGTGTTTTGTATGTTTGTGTGTTTTGCGTGTTTGTGTGTTTTGTATGTTTGTGTGTTTTGCGTGTTTGTGTGTTTGTGTGTTTTGTGTGTTTGTGTGTTTTGTATGTTTGTGTGTTTGTGTGTTTGTATGTTTGTGTGTTTTGTGTGTTTGTGTGTTTTGTATGTTTGTGTGTTTTGCGTGTTTGTGTGTTTGTGTGTTTTGTGTGTGTGTGTGTTTTGTATGTTTGTGTGTTTTGTATGTTTGTGTGTTTGTATGTTTGTGTGTTTTGTGTGTTTGTGTGTTTGCGTGTTTGTGTGTTTTGTATGTTTGTGTGTTTTGCGTGTTTGTGTGTTTGTGTGTTTTGTGTGTGTGTGTGTTTTGTATGTTTGTGTTTTGTATGTTTGTGTGTTTTGCGTGTTTGCGTGTTTGTGTGTTTGTGTGTTTGTGTGTTTGTGTGTTTGTATGTTTGTGTGTTTGTGTGTTTTGTATGTTTGTGTGTTTTGCGTGTTTGTGTGTTTGTGTGTTTTGTGTGTTTGTGTGTTTGTGTGTTTTGTATGTTTGTGTGTTTTGCGTGTTTGTGTGTTTTGTGTGTTTGTGTGTTTTGTGTGTTTGTGTGTTTTGTGTGTTTGTGTGTTTTGTGTGTTTGTGTGTTTGTGTGTTTGCGTGTTTGTATGTTTGTGTGTTTGTATGTTTGCGTGTTTTGTGTGTTTGTGTGTTTGCGTGTTTGTATGTTTGTGTGTTTGTATGTTTGCGTGTTTGTGTGTTTGTGTGTTTTGTGTGTTTTGTGTGTTTTGTGTGTTTGTGTGTTTGTGTGTTTTGTGTGTTTTGTGTGTTTGTGTGTTTGTGTGTTTTGTGTGTTTTGTATGTTTGTGTGTTTTGTGTGTTTGTGTGTTTGTGTGTTTTGTGTGTTTTGTGTGTTTGTGTGTTTGTGTGTTTTGTGTGTTTTGTATGTTTGTGTGTTTTGTATGTTTGTGTGTTTTGCGTGTTTGCGTGTTTGTGTGTTTGTGTGTTTGTGTGTTTTGTATGTTTGTGTGTTTTGCGTGTTTGTGTGTTTTGTATGTTTGTGTGTTTTGTGTGTTTGTATGTTTGTGTGTTTTGCGTGTTTGTGTGTTTTGTATGTTTGTGTGTTTTGTGTGTTTTGTATGTTTGTGTGTTTTGTATGTTTGTGTGTTTGTGTGTTTGTATGTTTGTGTGTTTTGTGTGTTTGTGTGTTTTGTATGTTTGTGTGTTTGTATGTTTGTGTGTTTGTATGTTTGCGTGTTTGTGTGTTTGTGTGTTTTGTGTGTGTGTGTGTTTTGTATGTTTGTGTGTTTTGCGTGTTTGCGTGTTTGTGTGTTTGTGTGTTTGTGTGTTTTGTATGTTTGTGTGTTTTGCGTGTTTGTGTGTTTTGTATGTTTGTGTGTTTTGCGTGTTTGTGTGTTTGTGTGTTTTGTATGTTTGTATGTTTGTGTGTTTTGTGTGTGTGTGTGTTTTGTATGTTTGTGTGTTTTGTATGTTTGTGTGTTTTGCGTGTTTGCGTGTTTGTGTGTTTGTGTGTTTGTGTGTTTTGTGTGTTTTGTGTGTTTGTGTGTTTGTGTGTTTTGTATGTTTGTGTGTTTTGCGTGTTTGTGTGTTTTGTATGTTTGTGTGTTTTGCGTGTTTGTGTGTTTGTGTGTTTGTGTGTTTTGTGTGTTTTGTGTGTTTGTGTGTTTGTGTGTTTTGTATGTTTGTGTGTTTTGCGTGTTTGTGTGTTTTGTATGTTTGTGTGTTTTGCGTGTTTGTGTGTTTGTGTGTTTGTGTGTGTGTTCTTTAGACAGTGTGCAGGACT
>NW_026870141.1:90000-92500 GCF_963584025.1 Labrus mixtus
TTTGTCAGTATGTTGTTCTCTCTTCATTATGTTTTCTGTTTGTCAGTATGTTCTCCTCTCTTCATTCTGTTTTCTGTTTGTCAGTATGTTGTTCTCTCTTCATTCTGTTTTCTGTTTGTCAGTATGTTGTTCTCTCTTCATTCTGTTTTCTGTTTGTCAGTATGTTGTTCTCTCTTCATTCTGTTTTCTGTTTGTCAGTATGTTGTCCTCTCTTCATTCTGTTTTCTGTTTGTCAGTATGTTGTTCTCCTCTCTTCATTCTGTTTTCTGTTTGTCAGTATGTTGTTCTCTCTTCATTCTGTTTTCTGTTTGTCAGTATGTTGTTCTCTCTTCATTCTGTTTTCTGTTTGTCAGTATGTTGTTCTCTCTTCATTATGTTTTCTGTTTGTCAGTATGTTGTTCTCTTCATTCTGTTTTATGTTTGTCAGTATGTTGTTCTCTCTTCATTATGTTTGTCAGTATGTTCTCCTCTCTTCATTCTGTTTTCTGTTTGTCAGTATGTTGTTCTCTCTTCATTATGTTTTCTGTTTGTCAGTATGTTGTTCTCTCTTCATTATGTTTTCTGTTTGTCAGTATGTTGTTCTCCTCTCTTCATTCTGTTTTCTGTTTGTCAGTATGTTGTTCTCTCTTCATTCTGTTTTCTGTTTGTCAGTATGTTGTTCTCCTCTCTTCATTCTGTTTTCTGTTTGTCAGTATGTTGTTCTCCTCTCTTCATTATGTTTTCTGTTTGTCAGTATGTTGTTCTTCTCTCTTCATTCTGTTTTCTGTTTGTCAGTATGTTGTTCTCTTCATTCTGTTTTCTGTTTGTCAGTATGTTGTTCTCTCTTCATTCTGTTTTCTGTTTGTCAGTATGTTGTTCTCTTCATTCTGTTTTCTGTTTGTCAGTATGTTGTTCTCTCTTCATTCTGTTTTCTGTTTGTCAGTATGTTGTTCTCTTCATTCTGTTTTCTGTTTGTCAGTATGTTGTTCTCTCTTCATTATGTTTTCTGTTTGTCAGTATGTTGTTCTCCTCTCTTCATTATGTTTTCTGTTTGTCAGTATGTTGTTCTCCTCTCTTCATTCTGTTTTCTGTTTGTCAGTATGTTGTTCTCTCTTCATTATGTTTTCTGTTTGTCAGTATGTTGTTCTCTCTTCATTATGTTTTCTGTTTGTCAGTATGTTGTTCTCTTCATTCTGTTTTATGTTTGTCAGTATGTTGTTCTCTCTTCATTATGTTTTCTGTTTGTCAGTATGTTGTTCTCTCTTCATTCTGTTTTCTGTTTGTCAGTATGTTGTTCTCTCTTCATTCTGTTTGTCAGTATGTTGTTCTCTTCATTATGTTTTATGTTTGTCAGTATGTTGTTCTCCTCTCTTCATTCTGTTTTCTGTTTGTCAGTATGTTGTTCTCCTCTCTTCATTCTGTTTTCTGTTTGTCAGTATGTTGTTCTCTTCATTCTGTTTTATGTTTGTCAGTATGTTGTTCTCTCTTCATTATGTTTTCTGTTTGTCAGTATGTTGTTCTCTTCATTCTGTTTTCTGTTTGTCAGTATGTTGTTCTCCTCTCTTCATTCTGTTTTATGTTTGTCAGTATGTTGTTCTCTCTTCATTATGTTTTCTGTTTGTCAGTATGTTGTTCTCTCTTCATTATGTTTTCTGTTTGTCAGTATGTTGTTCTCCTCTCTTCATTCTGTTTTCTGTTTGTCAGTATGTTCTTCTCTCTTCATTCTGTTTTCTGTTTGTCAGTATGTTGTTCTCTCTTCATTATGTTTTCTGTTTGTCAGTATGTTGTTCTCTTCATTCTGTTTTATGTTTGTCAGTATGTTGTTCTCTCTTCATTATGTTTTCTGTTTGTCAGTATGTTGTTCTCTCTTCATTCTGTTTTCTGTTTGTCAGTATGTTGTTCTCTCTTCATTCTGTTTTATGTTTGTCAGTATGTTCTCCTCTCTTCATTCTGTTTTCTGTTTGTCAGTATGTTCTCCTCTCTTCATTCTGTTTGTCAGTATGTTGTTCTCTCTTCATTATGTTTTCTGTTTGTCAGTATGTTGTTCTCTCTTCATTATGTTTTCTGTTTGTCAGTATGTTGTTCTCTTCATTCTGTTTTCTGTTTGTCAGTATGTTGTTCTCTCTTCATTATGTTTTCTGTTTGTCAGTATGTTGTTCTCTCTTCATTCTGTTTTCTGTTTGTCAGTATGTTGTTCTCTCTTCATTCTGTTTTCTGTTTGTCAGTATGTTGTTCTCTCTTCATTATGTTTTCTGTTTGTCAGTATGTTGTTCTCTCTTCATTATGTTTTCTGTTTGTCAGTATGTTGTTCTCCTCTCTTCATTATGTTTTCTGTTTGTCAGTATGTTGTTCTCTTCATTCTGTTTTCTGTTTGTCAGTATGTTGTTCTCCTCTCTTCATTATGTTTTCTGTTTGTCAGTATGTTGTTCTCCTCTCTTCATTATGTTTTCTGTTTGTCAGTATGTTGTTCTCTTCATTCTGTTTTCTGTTTGTCAGTATGTTGTTCTCCTCTCTTCATTCT
>NW_026870141.1:100000-122500 GCF_963584025.1 Labrus mixtus
TGCAAACACAGTCTGTCACTATGGTAACTGAAGCTCTGAGTCTGTCACTATGGTAACTGAAGCTCTGAGTCTGTCACTATGGTAACTGAAGCTCTGAGTCTGTCACTATGGTAACTAAACCTCTGAGTCTGTCACTATGGTAACATAAGCTCTGAGTCTGTCACTATGGTAACATAAGCTCTGAGTCTGTCACTATGGTAACATAACCTCTGAGTCTGTCACTATGGTAACATAACCTGAGTCTGTCACTATGGTAACTAAACCTCTGAGTCTGTCACTATGGTAACATAACCTCTGAGTCTGTCACTATGGTAACATAACCTCTGAGTCTGTCACTATGGTAACATAAGCTCTGAGTCTGTCACTATGGTAACATAACCTCTGAGTCTGTCACTATGGTAACATAACCTGAGTCTGTCACTATGGTAACTAAACCTCTGAGTCTGTCACTATGGTAACATAACCTCTGAGTCTGTCACTATGGTAACATAACCTCTGAGTCTGTCACTATGGTAACTAAACCTCTGAGTCTGTCACTATGGTAACATAACCTCTGAGTCTGTCACTATGGTAAC
The DNA here is from genome assembly GCF_963584025.1 of Labrus mixtus. Classification (NCBI taxonomy): domain Eukaryota; kingdom Metazoa; phylum Chordata; class Actinopteri; order Labriformes; family Labridae; genus Labrus; species Labrus mixtus. Next base: position 100,576 of record NW_026870141.1, read on the forward strand.
ATAACCTCTGAGTCTGTCACTATGGTAACTAAATCTGTGAGTCTGTCACTATGGTAACATAAGCTCTGAGTCTGTCACTATGGTAACATAACCTCTGAGTCTGTCACTATGGTAACTAAATCTGTGAGTCTGTCACTATGGTAACATAACCTCTGAGTCTGTCACTATGGTAACATAACCTGAGTCTGTCACTATGGTAACTGAAGCTCTGAGTCTGTCACTATGGTAACTGAAGCTCTGAGTCTGTCACTATGGTAACATAACCTCTGAGTCTGTCACTATGGTAACTAAACCTCTGAGTCTGTCACTATGGTAACTAAACCTCTGAGTCTGTCACTATGGTAACATAACCTCTGAGTCTGTCACTATGGTAACTAAACCTCTGAGTCTGTCACTATGGTAACATAACCTCTGAGTCTGTGACTATGGTAACTAAATCTGTGAGTCTGTCACTATGGTAACATAACCTCTGAGTCTGTCACTATGGTAACATAACCTCTGAGTCTGTCACTATGGTAACTAAAGCTGTGAGTCTGTCACTATGGTAACTGAAGCTCTGAGTCTGTCACTATGGTAACTGAAGCTCTGAGTCTGTCACTATGGTAACTAAATCTCTGAGTCTGTGACTATGGTAACTGAAGCTCTGAGTCTGTCACTATGGTAACTGAAGCTCTGAGTGTGTTACTATGGTAACTAACCCTCTGAACCTATCCGGAAGCAGGTTTTCTTTAACAAACCGAGTTTCTCTCCGTCGAAACGCTGTTTCTTTTCCTCATTCTGTCACTCAGTCACGCCGTGTTATCGGAGATTCACCGTTTGTCTGATTCTAAATCAAGTTGGTTTTATATAATCAATCATTCATATAATAAAACAACCTATTTTAGTCGAGGATCCTGGAGAGGAAGAATCATTACTCCTCATTAACGTCGGGAGATGTTACTTTAAGGGCTGACCCTACCCTTCAATAATGTGATTTAAACCTAAGAGCAGCTGTAACAATGCTCTGTGGTTTCCTAAAACCCGACTGATATTAAGATAAAACATTATTAGCATCCAAAAAGTCTGGAGGGATTATTTATCCCGTCTGGTCTGGGAACACCTCAGAATCCCCCAAGAGGATCTGGAAAGTGTTTCTGGGGAGAGGGAAGTCTGGCTTGACTTACTGCGCTTGCTGCCACCTGACATCAGGTAAGCTGAAAAAAATAGCTGGATGGACAACATTCAAACTAACGAACAGACACGAGTTTCCAACCTGAGGGTAAATCCACTCAGAGCTTGTTCAACCTTCTTCCTGAAACGGCTCAGATCATTTACATTTCATTTTTAGGCTTTTTGTGATTCAGAAGAAAACAACAGACAGATCACTTTTCTTTCTGAGTCAGGTAAAAGAGTTTTCACTGTGACCTTTGACCCTACCTGACCATGTGAGCGATGTCCCAGTTGGTTTCAGAAGACAGAGGTCCTATGATCTCAACCCCTTCTTCGGTTACGATAGCGATCTCGTGCTAAAAAACAAAAACACACAATGCCATAAATACTTTTTTTTTAAATGATAACTGTTAAATCTTAGTGTCAGAGCATCGATATGACCCGAACAGATCAACACACACATTCATGCAGAGTCCAGACTCTAAACTCTGGAGATCTCACAAAACAACATGAACCGTGAGGACCCGGAGGAGGGTTAGGCTGTGAACGCAAACAGAAGAATATTTCCCTCAGACTTCAGCAGGATATACTCCGGAGAATTCACCTTGAGCCAATAGGAAGAGAGTGACATTTATAAACAGAGACTGCATAGACTGTCTGCACGCTACTATCTCTGTGCTCTAATGAACCTGCTACATTCTGTTTCCTGTTCTCCAGTATGTTCTGCTTCTGTTGTCATTCCACTGGACTATACATAGCATTGGTATAAAGACCCCCCCCCCCCGTGAAAACGGCTGTAAAGGATGATAGACAGGAAGATTTAGTGATCAATCCTCTTTACAAACCTCTGACCAGAGCCTCTTTACAAACCTCTGACCAGATCCTCTTTACAAACCTCTGACCCGAGCCTCTTTACAAACCTCTGACCAGAGCCTCTTTACAAACCTCTGACCAGATCCTCTTTACAAACTTATAATCTTCTAGACTTGAATGAGTTTGGTTGGAATGAGAAGAATAAGGTCCTAGATCAGCTGATGATCTCATGATGACCTTCCCATTACAACTCTTTTAATGAGGAACATTTCGGTGTAATCAAGTGAGTGATGACATGTACTATAAGTATTGATTTCACTGATGGGTAATGATTTCATGTGACAGATTTAATGAATGCAGCAGATTGTAAAGGATCACAGGTGAGACAAAGCTGAACTCAGAGAGCTAATCTTGCTTTTACAAACTGAAAGTAGGATATTATTTACATAAAGAGGCTTTTCTTTAAGCGTCTCTCAGAAGGTAAAGTGACTCACCCTGTTGTAGGAGCGAGCGTCTCTGTAGTAAAGAACTTTGAGGCAGCGCTCCACCAGCTCCCGCGCCTCCTGTTTGGTGATCTCCACTTTGTTCTCCACCACCTCCCTCATAAGAGGCTAAACACACACAAACACAAAGCACGGTTAAACACACACACACCTGGAAGAAACTTTGGTCTGTCTGAACTCACAGAGAGGTCAGCTGTCAGTGAGGAACGTTTTAAACTCTCATGTTGTTGGTTTGGAGTCAGTGAGGAACGTTTTAAACTCTCATGTTGTTGGTTTGGTTTGAATTCAGACGTCAGCTGCAGAGCAGAGACAAAGGAATTCCTGTGGTAATTTACAGATTCACTGGCGACAGCGCAAGACAATACGATGTGTGTGATATGAAACCGTATACGGAGTGTCTTATTCTGAAAATAAACCAGATGTTTGGATGTCTGACTTCCTGTCCAGCATGATCTTTTCTGTGGTGAATTGATGCCCCGTGCTCCGACAGCCTGCAGAAATTAAAGCCTTGAGTATCTGCTATGTAGGCCAGTGGACTGACGAATGGAGCAAACTCACTCACCTGAGCCAGGTACGCTCCGAAGCCTGTGGCTACTGTGGGCGCCTCGTAGGCCACGCCCAGCTTGTCCACGTAACCTAGGAAACTGAAAGGGGGGGGGGGGCAGGTAAACGTTAGCACACAAAAAGCTGTTTAGTTTTGACATTTCTGAGGCACAAAGAGCACAAAGACCTTTCTCCATTGTAGAAACCTCCGATCACCACCGTGTTCCACAGAGGATTCATCTTGCTGCGCCGGTTGTACATCACTCTGGTCAGCCAGGAGTGGACCGCCTTTGGACTGTAGCTGTGCCCGTCACCCAGCAGCTCCTCGTCGATACTGAATAAGAAGAAGAAAAGTTTAGAGCACAGCAGAGAAGCCGTTTTCTTTCTGTAGCGTCTGAGTGAGCTTACACCATCTGTTCGATGACCTGCTTCAGGTACTGGTAGTCAGCGTAGTCTCCTGAAGCTCCCAGGATGGTGTTGCTGTTTACCTGAAGCACAACAAACAACAGTCAACACATGGTACTGCTACACATCTACAGCTGAGGATGTTGTGATATCAGTAAACTGCACCTTCATGAGGCGGGAGACGTTCCTGAAGCGAGCCAGTGAGCCGTACGAGCCCAACATGTCGGCTGCAATGATCACGCCACCAGTAAACTTCACCCCGAGCACCGACGTCCCAGTTACCATCGGGTTACTACAGAGAGAGGGGGGGAGAGAGAGAGACAGAGAGAGAGAGAGAGACAGAGAGAAAGAGAGAGAGGTTTAGAAGTTCAGTCTCTTCAGTGCTATACAAACATTATTATTTATCATTAAGTATATATATTATTTATCATTAAGTATATAAATTATTTATTTATCATTATTTATCATTAAGTATATATATTATTTATTAATTATTATTTATCATTAAGTATATATATTATTTATTTATCATTATTTATTATTATTTATCATTAAGTATATAAGTTATTTATTTATTATTATTTATCATTAAGTATATAAATTATTTATTTATCATTATTTATTATTATTTATCATTAAGTATATATATTATTTATTTATCATTATTTATTATTATTTATCATTAAGTATATAAGTTATTTATTTATTATTATTTATCATTAAGTATATAAATTATTTATTTATCATTATTTATTATTATTTATCATTAAGTATATAAGTTATTTATTTATTATTATTTATCATTAAGTATATATATTATTTATTTATCATTATTTATTATTATTTATTTTACGACACTGTTAAACATTTTACTGTAATTAAACAAAGTGAGGAACAGGAGAGGCTAACGAGGCTAACGAGGCTAACAGTTAGTCAGCAGAACAGAAACAAACTTTTACTAATCAAACATAATAAGTCGTAGAAATGTATTTTACATTAGATAAACCATTGAAACGGATGTAAACTACGTAGTAGCTTAGCATAATGAGCTAGCATGTCTCCATGATGATACAGCACTGCGGCGAAGCTAAAACCGAAACCGACAGAGTCGTGACGTTATCGTCCAAACTTCCCGGTTCCGTCGGTTCGGGCCACTCACAGTGTGTGTCGGACGGGTCCGCATGCTGTGCCCAGCCCGCTGCTGCCACCGGGAAACGAGTAAAACTGTCCGGGCTTTGGTCCGTTCTCCCAGAAATTCAACTTCAAACCGCTGGACTCCATATTGAAAATATTATGAGGAAGTGACGACACAGCGTCATCTTGTTGTTATTGGTTTGACGTTACGGAGAAGATCTTTACCGCCACCTGGCGTCCGGATGACTGACTGCGCTTAATGGAAAATCAAGATCAAGAAAATCCCCAATAATCATAAAAATGTCCACATTCTGGAAATAAATATTAATTCAAAGTGTTCATAAAAATGTTTTATAGGATAACAGTTCTTTTTGGGTAATATAACATTTCATCTCTCTAAATAGTTTAAATTGTAAGTAAAATAATGCTCCCTATTTCATTTGAGCTTTTCAATTCTAAAACTGTAGTAGTTCAAGCTACCTGGTTAAATTAAATTAAAATTCCATGCCTCGATGTTGTTTCAAAGTTAATTAAGTCTAAGCCCCATGTGCGGAGGCTTCTAGCCCTACATACATGCGACACGGATGGCCTTGCGGCTGGGATGCGCCCCACGTACAGAGGCTGTTCTTCTCCGGACGTACTACCTGGGTTCTGGTCCGACCCATGGCTCTTTGCCTGTATGTCATTCCCCACACTCTATCATGTTCAGGATGAGATAACAAGCTTATAAAGAATATCCCCGTCGTCAATTACTGATAGAAATGTTGCTCTAATGAGTTTCCTCCAAGCGATATAGGAAAAATAACCTGATTCCACCCTCAGTTCTTTTGTAAGACACTCAATATGGTGAGTTAAGGACAGATTTTCTTGTTTGCATTAAGTCTTAAATTCATGAGAATTCTATGGACAACATTTAACACAGCTTGTAGATTGTTAATTGCACTCTCTGAAGAGGACAAGGAAGTACATATAATTTGAGGTTAGCATAAAGATAGAACTTAGCATCAAATACGGCCTTACATCAATTATTGACATAAATAATGATTAAAATAGGACCCAGTATAGACCCTTGTGGGACACCATTTCATTCTGCCACTCAAATACTTTATAAAAACCATTCAACAGTTTTTTGAGAGAAACCCACATTAGCTCCTAATGTATAATTTGTATTGAGGAAAACAGAAACACACATGTAGGTTTATGTATTTGCCTTTAATTGATTCGTGATCAACACATCTATTCAGACGATCCATCATCTTCGCTCAGGCCTGTTCAGGTGAAAATTTCTTGTGGCAAAAATCTGAGAAGATCCAAGAGAAGAAGAAACATCGTATCAGTATTTCTCTGACAGGCTTACACACAGAAAAAAGCCGTGTTCAAACTGACCTCGAGCTTCTTTGTAGGTGAAACTGTCATCTTGAGGAAGTCCCAGACAGGTGGCCAGTTTCTTAAAATCACCGTGGGCCACCTTAGTCTTCTCAATATCCTGATGATGACCTTCTTTCCCTGATACACATGTACATTTATTTTACTAAATGTTTTATGCACAGAATGTGTGTGTGTGTGTGTGTGTGTGTGTGTGTGTGTGTGTGTGTGTGTGTGTGTGTGTGTTTGTGTTTGTGTGTGTGTGTGTGTGTGTGTGTGTGTGTGTGTGTGTGTTTGTGTGTGTTTGTGTGTGTGTGTGTGTGTGTGTGTGTGTGTGTGTGTTTGTGTGTGTTTGTGTGTGTGTGTGTGTGTGTGTGTGTGTGTGTGTGTGTGTGTTTGTGTGTGTGTGTGTGTGTGTGTGTGTGTGTGTGTGTGTGTGTGTGTGTTTGTGTGTGTGTGTGTGTGTGTGTGTTTGTGTTTGTGTGTGTGTGTGTGTGTGTGTGTGTGTGTGTGTGTGTGTGTTTGTGTGTGTTTGCGTTTTGTGAGTTTACTGTAAATGAGCAGATACTGTCCCACGTTGCCTCTATAGACCATCACCAAACACTCTGGGCAGGTCTCAAAGAACTCCACTTTGGCCGAATCGTTAAATAGACTGACAGATTTTCATTCATTATGAAACATGTCACATCGAGGAAACACTAATTACAGTAACAACAATAAATAAATAAAATATAAAATGTTGGTGGTTTTACATGAATGGACAAACTTCCATCAGGCTGCGTTCACAAGCTGTAGTGCTCACATATTTTTTAAATGTGGCCTGAATCAGACTCCTGCAGGACTCCCTAGAATGAACAAGTCCCAAATTGGATTTGAAAAAATCTGATTAGTGTGACTACTGCTGTTCACACTGTTGTCCCTTTAGCTGCAGTGTGAACACAGCCTGAGACAAAAAGTAGCACAAACACTGGAAACAAAAAATCCAATGTAAACCTGACGACCTCTGGATCCAAAGAGAAGGTCTATCAGGACGAGCTTCACAACGTAACAGGTTGAAAATGAACTGATGTGTTTTCACAGATTTTCATGTACATGAAGTTGACCTGTGTGCCGGTGTGGTGACGAGTAGGCTTACCTGACCCTCACTTTGTCTTGGGTGGTAGCTGCACTCCAGGTGTCAGCAGTTTTTGTGATGATGCTGTTGTGTGTAAGGAGGATTTGCATTTTGCTGATGGAGTCAGCTGTTTGTTGTTTTGATGCTTATTCATTCTCTCCATTATGTTTTCTTGTTTCTGTGGTTATTCTGGATTGTCGTCTTCATATTTGTATCAGAGCTAAGATGGTGTAAGGTAACTTTTGCAGTATGATCATTATTATAAATAATATAATGACTATATATTTGACTTTTACTACTCTATTATGCAAATACATTTAGAACAGCTTTTATGTCAGTCTTTAGAAAGTAACCCTCAAATGATTAGTGTTGAAATAACAGAGACTTTATATTAGTCCAACATGGAAGTCTCTGTGTATGTTCATTCAACTTACTGGCAGCAACAATGTCCATCACAAACTGTTCAGAGGGAATCAACACGGTCGAGTTGTACGTGGTACATGAACTGTCACTGAAAAGAACACAAATAAAAAACAGTCAGACAACAAAGCAACAAACAGCTGACACATCAGGATCTACAGAAGAATCATGTTCAGAGTGTGTGTGTATGTATGAAGGAATGTAAGCATGTTAATATAGAAATAGAAAGACTTTTATTGTCCTTATTCAATTAAACAACGAATTAGAAAGCTTCATGTTAAAGTGCACAGCTACAAACTACAAACAACCATGAGCAGCGTAACGCATATCGCAAAAGTAAAGACTATAAATAAATATTGCACAGGTAAGAAAAAGATTTACTCTGCAGTATAAAAATACGATTTATAAAAGTGAAAAGTAAATGTGTGTTCAGGTAGAATTGTATAAATAGTACGAGTTAAAAAAAGGAAAATATAGAGGAGAATTATGTAACACTGTTGATTATTTTACAAGGAGAAGTGTGTGTGTGTGTGTGTGTGTGTCTCTGTGTGTGTGTGTGTCTGTGTGTGTGTGTGTGTGTGTGTGTGTGTGTGTCTCTGTGTGTGTCTGTGTGTGTGTGTGTGTGTGTGTGTGTGTGTGTGTGTGTGTGTGTCTCTGTGTGTGTGTCTGTGTGTGTGTGTGTGTGTGTGTGTCTCTGTGTGTGTCTGTGTGTGTGTGTGTGTGTGTGTGTGTCTCTGTGTGTGTCTGTGTGTGTGTGTGTGTGTGTGTGTGTGTGTGTGTGTGTGTGTGTATGTGTGTGTGTGTGTGTGTGTGTGTGTGTGTGTGTGTGTGTGTGTGTGTGTGTGTGTGTGTGTGTATGTGTGTGTGTGTGTGTCTGTGTGTGTGTGTGTGTGTGTGTGTGTGTGTGTGTGTGTGTGTGTATGTGTGTGTGTGTGTGTCTGTGTGTGTGTGTGTATATGTATGTTTTAGGAGAACTCACAGGAACATGTTCCTCTCGATGTAAGAGATGGTGGTATTGTCAGGGTGAAGACGGAGCTCCACATGAGAGCTGGAGATGTTCTCCACATTGACAGACCAAACCAGAATCCAGTCCCCCATAATCTACAAGGGGAGGACATCTTTATTTCTTCTAACACTTTTATAAAAGAGCATTTCCTGTATGTCCTGAAGCTTCCACAAACAGACTCACCTTGTGCAGGTCTTTAGCTGGCACGGTTTTGTTGAGACCATCACAGTTTTCCGGCGCTGCGTAGGTGCCGACAGCTGCCACGAGCAGCAGCAGCAGCAGCATTGTTTTCTTTAGTGAAGTCATGGTGCTCTGAGATGAAAATCAAACCCCCTGGCTCTGTGATCTGTGAGGACAGCAGGAGGTAGGTGGGTTTATAACGAGCCAGGGCCCACGCTGGCCCTGTATCAGTCCAAAGAGTATGTGTGCTCAGTGTGTCACTGAACTCTCACTCACTCTTTGCCTCCATTCTTCAGTAATGTTTTTTATACCAACCTATTTGGTTTATGTGTAAAAGTTTAAAATAAGAGAAGGTCAGTGTTTATGCAAGTGCATGACTCTATCTGTCAAACTAAACAATAAAAAGAGGTGATGACAGTGTAATCATTCAAGACTACAGTCAGACGCAGAGGGAAGACCAAGACACCAAAAACTGTAAGAAAAAAGATTACTAAGTGTTTGATTTTTGTTACTTTGTCGCCACCTGGTGGTTTAAAAGCGCAACTGGGCTCCTAGCTGGCCACCGTATCAATCAATCAATCATTATTTGTAGAGCACCAGTTCATAACATGTGTTGTCTTGAGACGCTTTACAAAAGAGCATTTGGGATAATATGCAGGAAGGATTTCTCCTTTTGATTCCTCTTGTTCCTGTTGTCCACTCTTCCTTTCCACTGAGGTCAGAGGTCGTACATCCCTCAGCAAAGGAAATGTGTCCCGGGCTGAAGGTGTGTGTGTAACATGTCTTTGTTTTACACTTTAAACGGTTCTAGAAACTTTCAGTAACATGTATTTTCAATCTGTTTCAAATTTACTGTAAAAGTTAAAGACCTGTGTGTGTAGAAAACCCTTTATTCATGAGCTGCACTTTGGTTACATGCTAAGCTAATGCTAGTTAGCTTAGCATGTGTCGGCTGCCTCGCTTGTGGCCGTAATGCTCACGTTACAGACGCTGACCTTTAGTTTGTGTGTTGTACTGATTTGAGTTTAACATCAAAGTGTTACATAAAAAGGTAGCTGTGAATTCAGAATATGTTGTTTTATATAAACTTAAAGCTAAAATGCATTTCATGATGGTTAAAATGTTGAGACGAGTTTGATAGAATTTGGAAATGCTCTTAGAATTTGGTACTTCCCTAGTCCAGCAGATAGACACAACCAGCAGTGTTGCCAGACTGAAAACACAACAATATCGTACTGCAGCTTTAAAGTCATCGTATTTTATTCAAAACTATCGTACATCTAATTTAAAGAAGAAAGGAAAACTATGCCCTGCACATCACATTGACTGAAATAAATAAACTAAGGAACACATTATTTAAGTAAATTGTCCTGCTATGCGCGTAGCTAAGCTAGTAGCATCTTAAGTTGTTGTGATGTGCGTTTTCCAACAGTCTGTCTGGCAAAACAAGCCACAGGTGTGATCAGGGCATCAGGTGATGATTTGATTGGCAGGTAGAGTGGAGGGCGTGTTGTGATGGCCATATCAGTCATGCTGCTCTGTTTGGTTGTGGGGGCATTGAAATAGCGAAATGATTGTATATTCAGCCTTTTCTGCGTACAGAGGGCAAAAACATCATGCAGGAGCTTTTATCCATGAACTTTGAACTCACACTTCACTCCTGCAGAGCATTCACCCTTTGACATTAAGTAGTCCCACACTGACACATGCAACTAAAGTAGCAATAAAGAACAACAAGCCAAAGGCTGTCAGAGATCTGCTCTCTGTCTGGTATCCATTAACTCTTTTCTGTCTCACATTGCCAATAACCCCCCGTCCCCCCAAATGTGCAGTGACTGTGAGATCTCTTGCAAAAACAACTTTCACTGTAAACATGACTTTTCCCACTCGTAATCTAGATTGCATTCTGCTTATTAAAGCTGGCCCGATAAAACTGGTAACAAGGAGCTTATTGAGATGTAACCTGACCTGTGGTGATTGGACATTTTTTGTGTATTTTTCCTGGTCTGCTTTTGGTTGGTGCTTGTGTTTTTTCTTTCAGAGGCTGGGCGTGGCTTATTGGCTGCTGGAGCTCTCTGCAGTCACTCACCTGATCGTCATCAGTAATCACCGGCTGCAGCATTTAGACCCTGGTTCACCTCTCCCAAGCTGCCAGATTATTTCCGCCTACACCGTGGTAGATCGGCAGTAAAACATTTTGTGCTTTGGAATTACCTGTGACTAATTATCCCTTGTCTTCTTTTTCCCCCCAGTGCCTCCAACCAACGAGCTCCATCACCTCACCACCCAGCCTCTCATTCAAGCCTCACCAGCCTCACTTCAATAAATCCCCCTTTTACCCACCACCCTTTTAAGATCATAACACTGACCACTGCAGTTTGTTCATTGCCCCTAGACCAATAGGAAAAGAGGGGGGGGGTTCATCCTTGTATGAAGGTATTTCTGTTATTCTCTGCCTTTTAGAGATTACCTAAGTTTTGAATATTTAAGTATGTTTCTTATTCTGCCATCAAAACCAGACAAAGCATCCCAGTCTCCTTGAATCATTTCGCAGTACACTTCCTTGGCCCTGGCACGCTTTAGAGAGGTGTGCTTTGGCACGGTACACTTCATGCACAAGCACGCCGGTACGCAAGGATGACAGCCTTCATTCAGGAGAAACCCTGGAGTGTTCTGACTGTATCTAACCCTTACCCTGACCACATGACTCAAAGTAAAGACACAAAGTAACTGTCATGTTGTCTGTGTTGTTCTCCAATGTGCAGACTCGACTGCGGGTCCCTTTTTTATTTTTTTTCGAGTCCGCCTGTTTGTAAAGTGAGCACACTTTGTCTTGCAGCAATGTGACCGCAGGCTGTCCAGGTCGCCATTTTCCCCCAGTGTTACTTAGTTTTCTATCCTAGTTTGTTTCCCTTGTGTGTTAATGTTTCCTAGTTTGGTCTTTAGTGTTTCCTGTTTTATTTTGTAATTTCTTATCATTGTGTCTCTCTCTATGTTGTAGTGTGAGTTATTATTACATTCTTGAGTTCTCTGTGTGTCTTCAGTGTATTAGTCCCCATTGTTGTCTTTATTTCTGTCTCTGTGTGTTGATTGCCCTGATTTCCTTCACCTGTGTCTGATCTCTCTCTGTCGGTCTGTCTGCCTGTCTCTCTTGTTTTACCAGCCAATCAGAGATAGAGTAGGGTGGGTACTTGAGGGATGTGAATTATTTATTAGGCTTTTTATAAAATGTTTTTTGTAACGTGTAGTTGCAATAGATGTGTGGCTTTTTCAATATAATTAAGGTTTGTATTCATGATTGATTTTGAATTAATCTGAGAGTTTTATGGTATTTATAATTATTATTATAACATGATGAGTTTTATGATCTTTATTATTATTATTATAACATGATATGAGTTTTATGATCTTTATTATTATAACATGACATGAGTTTTATGATCTTTATTATTATTATTATAACATGACATGAGTTTTATGATCTTTATTATAACATGACATGAGTTTTATGATCTTTATTATTATTATTATAACATGACATGAGTTTTATGATCTTTATTATAATAACATGACATGAGTTTTATGATTTTTATTATTATTATTATAACATGACATGAGTTTTATGATCTTTATTATTATTATTATAACATGACATGAGTTTTATGATCTTTATTATAATAACATGACATGAGTTTTATGATCTTTATTATTATAACATGATATGAGTTTTATGATCTTTATTATTATTATTATAACATGACATGAGTTTTATGATCTTTATTATTATTATTATAACATGACATGAGTTTTATGATCTTTATTATTATTATAATATGATGAGTTTTATGATCTTTATTATTATAACATGACATGAGTTTTATGATTTTTATTATTATTATTATAACATGACATGACTTTTATGATCTTTATTATTATTATTATAACATGACATGAGTTTTATGATTTTTATTATTAAAACATGATATGAGTGATGTCAGCGCTGAAACTCACCTGACGGTCCTTTAGCAGTCTGTTTCTACACGTCGGACATTCTTTGAAACACAGCTAAACTAAGTTCGACTGTTAGCCTGGTCCAGAGCAGACTTGTTCACCAGCATTAGTTACCATGGTAACTCAGCGAGGGTTCATATAAGCTACAAGGTGGAATGAAACTCCCACTTAAATGAGCCGGACTTATCGAAATAAGCGAGGATTGAATGAACACAGATTTCCCTTCAGTTAAATTTATGATCTATGGGACGTTATTGATTCCCCTCATACAGTCAGATGGTTTATTCCACAGTTAAAGACAAACTCTGATTGGTTTCCATGTTGGGGGACAGACCATGTCAAACAATAGATTCATCATTTCCTATTTCATCAATCTTTTATAGTTAGTTATAGTAAATGTGTTTCTGTGTTGTGTCTCATCCCAAAGTGATGTCAAACAAATAGAAAAGAAACGCATCTTTTTTCTTTAATTTTAATGTTCACTGACACATCAAATCAAACTTTAAGGCCAGCTTCATCCTTCATCTTCACTCAGGCCTCTTCAGCGACCACCTCAGGAGAAGATTTCTTCTGACAAAAATCTGAGGAAACAGAGGAAACAGAGAAGAATAAAAAGATGGTATTCATGAAAAACGTGCTAACTGTACACAGAACAAACCTAGACCAAACTGACCTGCAGCTCCATCGTAGGTGAAAATGATCTCTTGAGGGAATCCCATACACTCAGCCAATTTCTTATGATTGTTGTGGTCCTCTTTCATCTTCTCGACGTCCTGATGATTTCCCTCCCTCTCTGACACACAAATACAAACAAAAGAACCATCACATCAAGCATGTTTAGTGTAAACACTGAGTCTCTCAACCCTGAATTGAGGGAAAGTCTGAAAGTTTAAAAGCGTGTGTGTTTACTGTAGACGAGCAGGAATCCCTCTGCTTTGCCCGTGTACATCATTGTCAAACAGTCCTCGCAGGTCTCAAAGAATTGTGCTTGTCCATTTTCGTTGTACACGGTAGGAACTCCGTCTGTTTCCACCACTTAAACACACAAACAACATATGTTACTTTGACATACCAGCAACAGCAACTGTGAGACAGTGAAACAGCAAAACACTGAAACAGCAAAACACTGAAACAGCAAAACACTGAAACAGCAAAACACTGAAACAGCAAAACAGTGAAACAGTGAAACAGTGAAACAGTGAAACAGCAAAACAGCAAAACACTGAAACAGCAAAACAGTGAAACAGTGAAACAGTGAAACAGCAAAACAGTGAAACAGTGAAACAGTGAAACAGCAAAACAGCAAAACACTGAAACAGCAAAACACTGAAACAGCGAAACACTGAAACAGCAAAACACTGAAACAGTGAAACAGTGAAACAGTGAAACAGCAAAACAGTGAAACAGTGAAACAGTGAAACAGCAAAACAGTGAAACAGCAAAACACTGAAACAGTGAAACAGTGAAACAGCAAAACAGTGAAACAGCAAAACAGTGAAACAGTGAAACAGTGAAACAGCAAAACAGTGAAACAGCAAAACAGTGAAACAGCAAAACAGTGAAACAGCAAAACAGTGAAACAGTGAAACAGCAAAACAGTGAAACAGCAAAACAGTGAAACAGTGAAACAGCAAAACAGTGAAACAGCAAAACAGCGAAACAGTGAAACAGCAAAACAGTGAAACAGTGAAACAGCAAAACAGTGAAACAGTGAAACAGTGAAACAGTGAAACAGCAAAACAGTGAAACAGTGAAACAGTGAAACAGTGAAACAGTGAAACAGTGAAACAGCAAAACAGTGAAACAGTGAAACAGCAAAACAGTGAAACAGTGAAACAGTGAAACAGCAAAACAGTGAAACAGCAAAACAGTGAAACAGCAAAACAGTGAAACAGTGAAACAGCAAAACAGCAAAACAGTGAAACAGCAAAACAGCAAAACAGTGAAACAGCAAAACAGTGAAACAGTGAAACAGTGAAACAGCAAAACAGTGAAACAGCAAAACAGTGAAACAGCAAAACAGTGAAACAGTGAAACAGCAAAACAGCAAAACAGTGAAACAGCAAAACAGTGAAACAGCAAAACAGTGAAACAGTGAAACAGCAAAACAGTGAAACAGCAAAACAGTGAAACAGTGAAACAGTGAAACAGTGAAACAGTGAAACAGTGAAACAGCAAAACAGTGAAACAGTGAAACAGCAAAACAGTGAAACAGTGAAACAGTGAAACAGCAAAACAGTGAAACAGCAAAACAGTGAAACAGCAAAACAGTGAAACAGTGAAACAGCAAAACACTGAAACAGCAAAACACTGAAACAGCAAAACACTGAAACAGTGAAACAGCAAAACAGTGAAACAGCAAAACAGTGAAACAGTGAAACAGCAAAACAGTGAAACAGCAAAACAGTGAAACAGCAAAACAGTGAAACAGTGAAACAGCAAAACAGTGAAACAGCAAAACACTGAAACAGCAAAACACTGAAACAGCAAAACAGTGAAACAGTGAAACAGCAAAACACTGAAACAGCAAAACAGTGAAACAGCAAAACAGTGAAACAGTGAAACAGCAAAACACTGAAACAGCAAAACACTGAAACAGCAAAACACTGAAACAGTGAAACAGTGAAACAGCAAAACACTGAAACAGCAAAACACTGAAACAGCAAAACAGCAAAACAGTGAAACAACGATACGTGTTCATTGAGTGTCAGCTACGCTCTGATACACACGGAGTAGCACCACCGGACAACTGGAGTCCCAAGACCAAGGAGTTCCCGCAGTAATAACAGAACCACAAGCGACAAGATAATACCACGTATGTGCTAATAAACCGTATAAAAACCTCTTATAAACACAACACACATTGGGCCATTGTTAACAACTGTCAAAACAGAGTGTTTTATTTTGAAAATAAATAAAGTTTTTTTTATATTGTTTCTGTGTTTGACTTAATTTCAGCCTATATGTGTGTAGCATGTTGAAGAACAGAGTGTAAAAATATAATTTCCCCTCAAGGATTAATAAAATATATCTTATTATGTATTATATATATATAAATATATATATATATATTGTTTTAAGGAGTTTTCAAAGTTTTGAAGTGTGAAAGCACTAATGCTGTGGAAAAACACCAAGCGGATAAAGCTCGTTCTAAAACGAGGGTGTTGTCTTTTACCCGTGGACGTGGAGTTGGTCCACTTCCTGTTGGACAGGCAGGTGACAAACACCTAGCTTGTGCTAGCGTGCGTTAGCTTGAAGTGTTGGTTTGTACGTTTGTTTGTCTCTGGTCTGACCCGCACACACTGGGCCGTCAGTGTGAGTGTGTGTGTCTGCTGTATTGGACATGTGTAATATGGTTATAAGGTCACATGAATGCAGACTTAATGAGTGAAATCAGAAATCTGAAGAATCAGGCTCCACTATGTAAACCCTTAGTCAAAGACTGATCTGTAGTGTACTTAACTGTACCTATGCATTTACCAAATAGCATTATGCCAATGATGCCCTAACAAGTTTAGAAAGACTAACGTGTATGTGTGTTTACGTGACTCACTGGCAGAGGAGGAGTTTAGTGTGTGCTCTTCAGGGTCCGTCGGCATTGACATGTTGATGTCGAACTTAATGCATGAGTTGTTACTGAAATAAAAACAAAACCAGTTAGACAGTGCAACCAAAGGACACAACAACCTTCTAGCTCTGCAACTGTCAAGACACATTGATAACTTAATGATATCTGCTCCTCTTATCCCAACATCTCTTATGATCATATCCGGTCGTATCTTGGAAGTTTTTTGCTCAACAACTCTACTTGTTTATCTAGGGTACTAAAACTTTCTGTATTCAAATATTACTGTTCTCCATGTCCCACGAACATATTGATTTCTGCTTGTGTGCTTATATATTCAGACTTTTTCTGGATATCCCACCTTTTGTGTAACATAGACATTTTAAATGTTTCAAGTGTCTGTGCACACCAGAGAACATACAATTTTTTATGTGGGAATTAGTATGTTGGCAGGACATTGATAAAAAATCTGAAATCAAGAGCACCATCACTGAAAAGATGAGCACCCCATAGCACCTGCTATTTTTTTCAATCTGGTGCCGCCTCTGATGACAACACAATGCAAAATATATGTTTTAACTCCGAATGTGATGAAGTTGAGAAGGTTTGATAAATTTACATTTAGAGGCTATTAATAAATCTTCAAACAGGGGTACTGGTGGCGCAGTGGTTAGTGCGCGCGTCCCATATATGGAGGCTGTAGTCCTCAACGCGGGCGGCCCGAGTTAGGGTTAGGGTGGCCCGGCCCGGCATGTCATTTCCCACTCTCTCTCTCTCCCTGATTTCTATCCACTGTCCTATCTCTCCATTAAAGGCACAAAAAGCCAAAAAATAAATCTTCAAAAAAAATTAATCTTCAAACAGCAACCAACTAATGTTAAAGGAGCAATTAGTAACTCTGACACCTAATGTTAAAAAGGTAGGGTTAGGGTTGCAGTCCAAATGAAAACATTTGAGAGAGCTGTTTCTCACCATCCCCTCCTCCCTAAAGATCCATGCTGTTGCCACGTCATAGACACTGAAGTCTGCTGTCTTTTGAGTATAGTATAGTAAGGTCATTTTATGAATTTAAGCCAGTACATATTTACATATTGTTGCTTTAACCTACTTAAACCATTATTTATGTAATCTACTGTGTTGGCACTCACAGGAACATGTTCCGTTCCAAGAACGAGATGGTATTGTTGTCAGGGAGGAGTTTGAGCTCGACGTGGGAGCTGGATACATTTGGCAGCAGGTCCCAGCCTTCCTGATGGTTAGCAACCGACCAGACCAGAACCCAGTCCCCATAAATCTGCGACAAGAGGGGGACAGATCAGGGTCAAACAAATGGTATCTCATAAGTTTTGGAAGTTCTATCACCCAGAGAGGACTTTATGTTCTAAGATTCAAAAATAAGAGATGGTGTGTTGTTTGGGCTAATTTCACCAGATTTAAACTTTAGAAGGGAACTTTACACTTTAGCAGAGTTCTGCATCAGCAAAGTAAACTAATAAATAATTAAACAAAAACACAATTCATATAGCGGGCTTAGTTAGGTTTAGGGTTATCTTTATTGTCTTTTAACACTGTGGACCAAGCTTTATAAGATTGATTAGGGTTAGGGTTTTAGCCTTCAGCATTAGCTGTTATTTGTTTTTATCGATTTAAAACCAAAACTCCAGCTTTCAAAGGGGTTAGCCCTTCTGCTAACACTGTAGCCACAACACATAGCCTACAAACCATCATTTGGCTTCTATTGTTCAGTTTTTTGAGCAGTTTATTACCATGTTTACTAAAAGCAAAAATCTGCGTTTAGCGCCTATAGAATTAGCAGATTGATATGATATTTGGACAATTAATGTACAAATTAAAATAAAGGATAGTACAGAAAAGATTACATATGAATAGCATGTAGGTTAAAAAATACTGACAGATGCTACAAAAACATCCCACAACAGTGAGGAAGGTTTGGTCTCAGGCACCAAACAGACCACAACAGACTCACCTTGTGCAGGTCTTTAGCTGGCACGGTTTTGTTGAGACCATCACAGTTTTCCGGCGCTGCGTAGGTGCCGACAGCTGCCACGAGCAGCAGCAGCAGCAGCATTGTTTTCTTTAGTGAAGTCATGGTGCTCTGAGATGAAAATCAAACCCCCTGGCTCTGTGATCTGTGAGGACAGCAGGAGGTAGGTGGTTTTATAACGAGCCAGGGCCCACGCTGGCCCTGTATCAGTCCAAAGAGTATGTGTGCTCAGTGTGTCACTGAACTCTCACTCACTCTTTGCCTCCATTCTTCAGTAATGTTTTTTATACCAACCTATTTGGTTTATGTGTAAAAGTTTAAAATAAGAGAAGGTCAGTGTTTATGCAAGTGCATGACTCTATCTGTCAAACTAAACAATAAAAAGAGGTGATGACAGTGTAATCATTCAAGACTACAGTCAGATGCAGAGGGAAGACCAAGACACCAAAAACTGTAAGAAAAAAGATTACTAAGTGTTTGATTTTTGTTACTTTGTCGCCACCTGGTGGTTTAAAAGCGCAACTGGGCTCCTAGCTGGCCACCGTATCAATCAATCAATCATTATTTGTAGAGCACCAGTTCATAACATGTGTTGTCTTGAGACGCTTTACAAAAGAGCATTTGGGATAATATGCAGGAAGGATTTCTCCTTTTGATTCCTCTTGTTCCTGTTGTCCACTCTTCCTTTCCACTGAGGTCAGAGGTCAGAGGCCCACGCTGGCCCTGTATCAGTCCAAAGAGTATGTGTGGTCAGTGTGTTACTGAACTCTCACTCACTCTTTGCCTCCATTCTTCAATAATGTTGCATCCTTTCTTTGAATTACTAGACCCCATCTTTTTTCAGTATATCATTTTATTTTGTTGATCACCAGTGCTTCTCATATTAACTCTTAAACTGGAAGCGCTATGAAACTTTTGATTGTTTAGTGAGTCAGCTGTCTGCTGTGGAGTTCACATGACTTTCAGAGAGCAAATTAAGAAACTGAAACTTGATAGATGAACAGGAACAGACTGCAACCATAACAAGCTGGGCAATCATGTCAGCATGTTGTAGAGAAGAGTTTGAAATAGTTTTAAATATGTGTTGATTGATTAGTGATTTTTAATAATGTGATTGAGGAGCTGCATTACCTGAGTAGAAACAATCAGAAGTGAATCTGGATGTTTTCCTCAATGGCTGCTGGTTTCATGTGCAAATGAAGGTCGTATTGGGTTAATTTACAAAAGAGCAAATACAGTAACAGCAACCTACATAGACTGACAGACTTTAATCTCATGATAAACAGTGACAAAGGTCTCGCTGGTCATAGGCCTCGATAAAGTTTGTTATTTGTTATAAATGAGTTTTGCTGTGTCCTTAAAGAAACAGTCCCAACCCCTTTTTGTCTGCCTTTATTAGTGATATAGCTCAACAAGAGAAAAAGTAACACAAAGGACCAAAATAAATGTTCTTCAGGAATAGGGGTAATAACCACAATTAGACATTTTAGGGTTAGGGTTAGGGTTAGGGTTAGGGTTAGGGTTAGGGTTAGGGTTAGGGTTAGGGTTAGGGTTAGGGTTAGGGTTAGGGTTAGGGTTAGGGTTAGGGTTAGGGTTAGGGTTAGGGTTAGGGTTAGGGGTTAGGGTTAGGGTTAGGGTTAGGGTTAGGGTTAGGGTAAGGGTTAGGGTTAGGGTTAGGGTTAGGGTTAGGGTTAGGGTTAGGGTTAGGGTTAGGGTTAGGGTTAGGGTTAGGGTTAGGGTTAGGGTTAGGGTTAGGGTTAGGGTTAGGGTTAGGGTTAGGGTTAGGGGTTAGGGGTTAGGGTTAGGGTTAGGGTTAGGGTTAGGGTTAGGGTTAGGGTTAGGGTTAGGGTTAGGGTTAGGGTTAGGGTTAGGGTTAGGGTTAGGGTTAGGGTTAGGGGTTAGGGTTAGGGTTAGGGTTAGGGTTAGGGTTAGGGTTAGGGTTAGGGTTAGGGTTAGGGTTAGGGTTAGGGTTAGGGTTAGGGTTAGGGTTAGGGTTAGGGTTAGGGTTAGGGTTAGGGTTAGGGTTAGGGTTAGGGTTAGGGTTAGGGTTAGGGTTAGGGTTAGGGTTAGGGTTAGGGTTAGGGTTAGGGTTAGGGTTAGGGTTAGGGTTAGGGTTAGGGTTAGGGTTAGGGTTAGGGTTAGGGTTAGGGTTAGGGTTAGGGTTAGGGTTAGGGTTAGGGTTAGGGTTAGGGTTAGGGTTAGGGTTAGGGTTAGGGTTAGGGTTAGGGTTAGGGTTAGGGTTAGGGTTAGGGTTAGGGTTAGGGTTAGGGTTAGGGTTAGGGTTAGGGTTAGGGTTAGGGTTAGGGTTAGGGTTAGGGTTAGGGTTAGGGTTAGGGTTAGGGTTAGGGTTAGGGTTAGGGTTAGGGTTAGGGTTAGGGTTAGGGTTAGGGTTAGGGTTAGGGTTAGGGTTAGGGTTAGGGTTAGGGTTAGGGTTAGGGTTAGGGTTAGGGTTAGGGTTAGGGTTAGGGTTAGGGTTAGGGTTAGGGTTAGGGTTAGGGTTAGGGTTAGGGTTAGGGTTAGGGTTAGGGTTAGGGTTAGGGTTAGGGTTAGGGTTAGGGTTAGGGTTAGGGTTAGGGTTAGGGTTAGGGTTAGGGTTAGGGTTAGGGTTAGGGTTAGGGTTAGGGTTAGGGTTAGGGTTAGGGTTAGGGTTAGGGTTAGGGTTAGGGTTAGGGTTAGGGTTAGGGTTAGGGTTAGGGTTAGGGTTAGGGTTAGGGTTAGGGTTAGGGTTAGGGTTAGGGTTAGGGTTAGGGTTAGGGTTAGGGTTAGGGTTAGGGTTAGGGTTAGGGTTAGGGTTAGGGTTAGGGTTAGGGTTAGGGTTAGGGTTAGGGTTAGGGTTAGGGTTAGGGTTAGGGTTAGGGTTAGGGTTAGGGTTAGGGTTAGGGTTAGGGTTAGGGTTAGGGTTAGGGTTAGGGTTAGGGTTAGGGTTAGGGTTAGGGTTAGGGTTAGGGTTAGGGTTAGGGTTAGGGTTAGGGTTAGGGTTAGGGTTAGGGTTAGGGTTAGGGTTAGGGTTAGGGTTAGGGTTAGGGTTAGGGTTAGGGTTAGGGTTAGGGTTAGGGTTAGGGTTAGGGTTAGGGTTAGGGTTAGGGTTAGGGTTAGGGTTAGGGTTAGGGTTAGGGTTAGGGTTAGGGTTAGGGTTAGGGTTAGGGTTAGGGTTAGGGTTAGGGTTAGGGTTAGGGTTAGGGTTAGGGTTAGGGTTAGGGTTAGGGTTAGGGTTAGGGTTAGGGTTAGGGTTAGGGTTAGGGTTAGGGTTAGGGTTAGGGTTAGGGTTAGGGTTAGGGTTAGGGTTAGGGTTAGGGTTAGGGTTAGGGTTAGGGTTAGGGTTAGGGTTAGGGTTAGGGTTAGGGTTAGGGTTAGGGTTAGGGTTAGGGTTAGGGTTAGGGTTAGGGTTAGGGTTAGGGTTAGGGTTAGGGTTAGGGTTAGGGTTAGGGTTAGGGTTAGGGTTAGGGTTAGGGTTAGGGTTAGGGTTAGGGTTAGGGTTAGGGTTAGGGTTAGGGTTAGGGTTAGGGTTAGGGTTAGGGTTAGGGTTAGGGTTAGGGTTAGGGTTAGGGTTAGGGTTAGGGTTAGGGTTAGGGTTAGGGTTAGGGTTAGGGTTAGGGTTAGGGTTAGGGTTAGGGTTAGGGTTAGGGTTAGGGTTAGGGTTAGGGTTAGGGTTAGGGTTAGGGTTAGGGTTAGGGTTAGGGTTAGGGTTAGGGTTAGGGTTAGGGTTAGGGTT